>NC_065509.1:44514944-44547756 GCF_006386435.1 Epinephelus moara | reverse complement strand
TGCTCTTCCTGAGGTTTCTACCGTTTTTTTTTTCCCCGTTTAAGGGTTTTTTTTGGGGAGTTTTTCCTTATCCGCTGCGAGGGTCATAAGGACAGAGGGATGTCGTATGCTGTAAAGCCCTGTGAGGCAAATTGTGATTTGTGATATTGGGCTTTATAAATAAAATTGATTGATTGATTGATAGTTTTATACCAAACTACGAGCAGAAAATGTACAGTGTGTATTTTTCAGGTGAACATGGACCACAGACACGATAAAGGTGTTTTTATAATATGTGACCTGAAGTGATAAACCCTATCTCCATGGGACCATTGTGACCTGGAGACCCAGAAAAAAGGTTTTAGGAATTTTACAAAAAAACCCTGAGATTCTTTTAATGAGACATGAAACAGTGAAAGAAAAGCTGCACTCACTGCGGCTCAGTCACAAACAGTGTGTATGATCATCAGTATTTTCTAACCTGAATTTGTCCATACTCTGCGACCACATTTCAAACAGTCGTACGTACGAACAAGTTTGAGCAAATGTAAACAAATAACCGACCATATTCCGTCAAACACAGAGGTCATATGATGATATTAGTCCTGATGGGTGTCTCTGTGATTTGGGATCATATTTAAGTTTTCATGTTTTTTGTTCCACACTGATTAAAACACAGAGAGAAAAAGACATCCTGTGGTAACACTGGTCCATAAAGAAACACGTTGGTATCTGGGTTTCTATAGAAATACTTAGAGTTTAAATGAAGCCAACGTGAGCAGACTGGAGGAGATAAACAGCACCAGGAGGAGAGATGGAGGGATGACTGTGAGAGAAGATAAAGATAATAGAAGGCAGAGTCTCTCCGACTCTGTGGTCAGTCAGCCATCCACTCAGTCCACGGATCATTTTTATACATCTCATATGTTCCGGTAGATTTTGTTTATCATATGTAATCTGTGACACGCTCTGCTGCAGACCTCATTTCAAGGACAATAAAGTCTCAAACCAGATTTAGGGCACAGAGCAGCAGAAGAGGTGAGTCGTTGAATAATGGAGGACTCTGGGAGGCAAAGGGGGTAAGAGTGATGGACAGATGGAGATAAAGGTAAAGGAAGGAGCAACAGAGAGCAACAGAGAGCAACTGGTTTTACACATTGGCAAATGAGCACCACATGTAAAAATACAGAGATATGTTTCCATAAAGAGAGGAATATCTGTGTGTGTGTGTGTGTGTGTGTGTGTGTGTGTGTGTCCTCAGTGATCGTGGTGGACAAAATAACAGGAACAGTCCAAAATACAATCCAGTTAAACAGATTTTTAACACAAATTTTAACTAAATAAACAATAATTAAAAAGTGGTGTGTTAAAATTTAAAACCCAAAACTCACAGCTGAACCCAACGAGTGGATCATATCTAAGACGAGATGAACGCCTGATGATTATAAAGAAGTTGTGATGAAGGTTTTTTGTTCTTACATTTGTCTTCAGTTTTCTGTCTGGTGTGGTGATTTTCTCCGCGAGAATGTGAACACTTCAGAAGACATATTCATTCATAACACCATGATACTGAATCTGTAAATTTGTACAGGCTCCAGCTGATGACAGCGTGCAGGTGAAACGACAAAGCTCGTTAAACATGACAGTGAATCTGTGGTCGACATTCACTGGAGGAGAGGATGAGGAGCTGAATGAAGGAGTGACGGACCAACAGATCTAAGTGTATCAAACCTTCTGAACCTTTTTGAGTTGTGATGTTTTTAACAGGATTTGAAGTCAGTTTCTCTGTGACACTTGGTTATAGTACGACCACATGCTGCCTGTCACACAAAACCTTCACTGCATCACCTGTCGTCATGTTTAGTTCACATTGATAAAGATAAAATATTCATTTTAATTCAGTGTTCACCTGTACGTATGTCGGCTGTTAGCTCAGTACCATGTTATAGGACTGTCACTGACCAACCATCTGTCGTCTTTGAAAGCAGAACACGTCCCAGTTACCTTCACAGCCTCGTGCTGCATTCATGTGGTGTGGGAATAATCTGAAAAATGTTTGTGATCTTATTTCATGTCTCACCTGATCCATTTCCTTCTTTGTTATCAACGTGTTGTTTAAATGTTCTGAGTAATAAAAAACTTCTCTGTAGTGTCCATGACATCCGCGACACCTGAAAGGTCCGGTCTGAAGGATGTAGTGGCATCTAGTGGTGACGTTGTAGAACTGAAACTTGGAGAACTACAGTCATTGATGCAAAACTGTCCTGATCTAGAGCCAGTGCTTGATTTGTCCGCTCTGGGCTTCTGTAGAAACATGGCATAGTCTGTGGAAGAGGACCTGCTCTGTATGTAGATATAAACGTCTCATTTTACGGTAACAAAAACAAACAGTTGTTATTTTCAGCTGATTTTAAATCAATGAAAAAAAACATAGTAATAATTATTATCTTCAGTTTCTGACAATAATTCCCCCTAAATCCTACGGACTGCACCTTTAAAGTTCATGTACATACCAAAGTCTGAAGAACGACCATCTGAGGACCACGTGAATGCACCATTGGTCTCGTGGTGGTTGGAGTCTGATGTCATCAGTCCTCACGTGTTCAGTCAGTACAGCTGGTGCACTGCCCTACAACACGTTAGCCATTCAGGAGCACTTGGACATGTGACACGCCGACCCGTCCAGACGCTGGAGAGAGAAATAAAATATTCTGTTTGTTGATTTTCATTTGTCACTGACGTGGAGTTGGTGTGTTCTCTGTTGTCAGGGTTGGCGGTAAGCTTAGCGAGCTCACTAAGTGTCTGCTTTTTCATAACCAACAAATGTAACAGTCCGACAACAGTACAGTGACCTACGGAGTGCGTACAGGAAGTGTAGGGAGGGGGGCCGAGTTTACATGTTCCGTTTACAAGTCACCAGTTCCTGAACACCTTTAAAGTATCTGAATATTTGAAAGGTTCAAATCAAAGTGAACAGAGTCAGCATATAATATTCATAATGATTTTTGACATGAAGATACGGTTTATAAAAACTCCCTCGTCACCACCGGTACACTTTCCGATTCAGTTCACCTACACCTGGAGACAAACCCGAACATACTCCTGAGTACTTGAGGATGGCAGGAAGTGTTTCATCTCCAGCGTGCCCGCTGTGTCCCGGCTGAAATCTGAGTCCACTCACATGTTTATAATCCAGGCCGCGGCACGGTGCAGGCTGTAGCCTTCAGAGCCCAGAGGTGTCGTACTGTACGTCAGCCAGCGTTCAATTACTGCGCTCAGCGTCCCCTGGAGAGCTGCATGATTGCTCCTTTAAGAGAAGCACTTTGATACTCTACATTAGCCAGGAGCCAAAGGGCAGCGCTCATAGCAGAGAGGAACTCTGGGTAAACAGGATGCAGAGACATGAGAAGTTAATTTATGGACTGTTTCCTGCAGCAGGACTCCGACTGCTGCACAACCGCACCAACATCATTTCCTGTGTAATGAAACGATGCTTCTGTTTGTGTGTCGATGGTTCAGGATCTATGGCGACTGTTGGAACTCTTTCACACACAGATCTCTTTCTTCTCCCAGCACTCATCAACAGGTGAATCTTCTCTCTGAAGTTAAACATCAACACGTCTCTCTGTGTCTGACGTTAATATTATTCTATATATATCATCAATACTCATTAACACTATTAGAGACTGTTGTAACCATGGTAACACCGTCAGCCCAGTCACCGCAATACATGTTAGCATTTTACATTTCTGCAAACCAAAGATACATCACATACACACACACACACACACACACACATACATATATATATATTTATATAATGTATATATTGTGCATCATTATAACGACATGTTAACCACAGTGTTGAAACGTTTCAACATGTGACATAATAACGTTCAAAGGTATCTGGTTATTATGATGATCAAGTTTATTTGTCTCACTGCTCTGAACTCGGTTTGATGCTCGGCCGTCTTCTCGCTGTGCGTCCATCATTTAGAGCCCTGAAGCAGCACAACGATCATAACTTCTTTTATAGGTTTCTATAGTGTGAAAAATGTTGAGAACAACAGCAATAAAAAAAGATAACTGTGAGAAAAGAAAGAAGGAGAATGTGATTTAAAGTTTGTGACCAGAAAAGACCTGGTGAAAGAAAATAGCGATTAATAAAGTTGATTGAGTCGTTATAGGCCGGCGGGCAGCTGAAGCCGGTCTTCAAGAGAAAGTCTGTGATGCAGCGCGAGGATGGACAGCAGAGGAGGAACAGGAAGAGGAGGAGGAGGGTGACATCATGTGTGAAGCGAAGGGCCTGTCAGTGCGATCACATCACCAAACTCTGTGACCTTTGAGAGCGAGCCTTAAAGAGTGGCGCCGAGGCTGTTTTCCCTCCTTCCTGTGTGATGGACGTCTGTCTAATCTGCTCACACATGACTCAGTCAGCCTCAGGTACCGGCTCAGACCTTCTTCATCTGCTCACTGGTTTATGGCTCATTTCTTTAGTTTCTATCTGTTATTATTAACTCAACATCTTCATCAGGTTTCCATACTCAGAAGACTTTTGGATTTATACTCATGACCTGAAAGTTTTGAATGAGCAGCGTCATCTGAAGAGAGAAGGAGTGTTTGCTGCTTCTCTGTCCCTCACATGATGATTGATGATTTTATCACAGTCTCAAAACACAACAACCAAAACTCCATAAAACCAGTTTGTTTAAATGTGCTAAACAAAGAACGAGTCAGAGCTTCGTTCATCAGGGCTTTAACCTTTTACACCGTGTGATCATCTGACATGTGAACGGTGTCAGCGAACGTCTCACTTTGAGTCTGTCAACAGATTTTAACATGAAACCTGCAGCAAACATTCTGTTTTCTTTCTGCACAGAAACTCTGACAGTGACGTGAATCATCAATCTGTGATGATGAGTGCACAGATTATTTCAGCCCAGGCACCAGGAGATGATGGAGGATAGCACAACCTGATCTCACAGAAATACATGAAATGACCACGACCTCTTAACACTGCATTCCGTGGTGGCAGCACGCAATGGGTTGAAATTATGTGCCGGTACCACAGAAACAATGCCAATGTAAAGTCAATTAGGATCCTTTTTCATGGTGGACACATGGATTCCCTGATTCAACAACATCTTGTATACACACAAAAACACCAAAGTGTTCTTGATATTAAAACCTCCATGTGATGGTGTTTCCTCCGTGCTCAGCCTTATTTTTTTCTTCTTATTTATTTATTTATCAGTGGCGTTTGGATTCGGTTACGGCAGACGGACGGCAATCTGAAATGGAATGAAGCCCACAGACGGCAGACAGTAGATACAAAACAGCAGTGGAACGCACCCCATCCACCCACAGCACAATGCTCTTAAAGCCCTACACTATCTGCTGGCAAAATACATTTATTTTATTTTATGGCCTTGACATTAACCTGTCATATTGTTGAGTTATCAAGGACACTTCCGTGTTTTTGTGTGTATACAGGAATGTTAAAGATATCATTGAGGAAAACGAGGTTGACGTGACGTTGTTGAATCAGGGAATCCGTGTGTCCACCACGAAAAAGGATCCTAATTGACTTTACATTTGCATTGTTTCCGTGGTACCGGCACGTAATTTCAACCCATTACGTGCCGGTACCACGGAATGCGGTGTTAAGAGGTCGTGGTCATTTCAAGTATTTCTGTGAGATCAGGTTGGGATAGTACGTTCTGTAAACCACGTTACATTTCTACCTTTCATATCAGTGTTTGTAAAGTGATGTAGTATCTGAGCTGACGGTGTCATCAGGAGGTGGAGGGGATGGTGGATGGTGTGACACCTGGAGAGACACCTCAGAGAGACACCTCAGAGAGATCTCGATATCTTTTTTGTGTCTGTATGTTCAGTGGCTGGGTCTCAGCGGTTAGCATTGCGGCTTAGCTTAGCGAATACAATTGAAGTCTATAGGGGGTCAGTAGCCTACTCGTAAAAGTGAACAAATAAACGTTACAGAAACCCTGAAGCTGGTATTTCTGCACATGCATTTAAAATACACATGTTTAAACATTAATTCTAAAAACGAGAGTCCTTTTTAGTCATTTTAGAAGAATTTTGATACACGGAACTGTAGTGTGTTTACGCCCTGCGCTGTGATCTGCGGAGGGATACACCAGTGAGCAGGCACAGGCACAGGCACAGACATAGCCTGTAAACAAAACTCAGTTGTTTATTTAGCCTAACGATATCTCCGGACTATAGTAGCTGCAATGGACGAACGTGATTTTGAAGAACACAGATCCATACCTGTTTGAGCCGGAGCATACAGATGAGGAACTCCAGGTGTTGGAGAAGAGAGGCTGAATCCTCCAAGGCAGTGGAACAGCAAGGGGCCGAGGGGAGACAGAGGTCAGGGGAGGATTGGTGGTGTAGCTGCGGGGCTTGCCAACCTATGCCTACGGAGATGGAATCATTTTGCTGCACAGAATGGGATTCGGTGCTACCATCGTTGGGGGGATATATCATCATCATCAAAAAAAACGCCACAGAGAGTGCATCACAAGGAGTGAAAACTTTGCAGCAATCACTAATCCTGGCGTGATTGAAACATTTTTTCATGTTCCTAAGATAAACTGGAAAAAATGCCCCAGGCCTGCAGGAGCTGATGGACAGCTTTCAGTCAAGTGAGTAATGTCGTCCACATCGTCTCTTTGTTTTTTGTTTTTTTAATCAATCAGTATGTTTATTCACATATCAAGGAAAACGTGTGAAGTTGAACTCACGAAAGACATGTGAAATGGGGTCACCCCAGAGAAGCTAATGAAAGCTTATAGGCGGAGGCCCAGACATATAGCAGGTAACACACAGATACAGAAACAACAAACGACACATAGTCCCAGAAAAGATCTCCACAACAGTCCTACAAAGCCTTGGAAAAGGGTTTTCGGGCACCCAATAGGAACCCTAGGTCGAAAATTAAATAGATAGATAACTTGAGTCAGATTAAAGAAATATATCAGTCTATACACACATACATACA
Organism: Epinephelus moara; assembly: GCF_006386435.1. Taxonomy (NCBI): domain Eukaryota; kingdom Metazoa; phylum Chordata; class Actinopteri; order Perciformes; family Serranidae; genus Epinephelus; species Epinephelus moara. Next base: position 44,540,750 of record NC_065509.1, on the reverse strand, counting down.
CATACATATGCATATACACACATATATACATATACATACACACACACACACACACACACACACACACATATATACACATACACATACATACACATGAATGAATGGTGGGTGGCATCAAAACCCCAGATATCGGTATTCAGCTACAAATGTAATTCCTCGTATCTGGAAGTCAGCCTTTGTTGTTCCCCTGCTTAAAGGGGGTGACCCCACTATTTTAACTACAGGCCCATCTCAAAACTGTCTGTCCTGGCAAAGGTTTTGGAATCCTTTGTTAGTGATCAACTAAAGGATTTTTTAAATAGTATAATGTTTTATCTGACTTTCAATCTGGTTTTAGAAAAATGCATAGCACAACAACAACAGCTCTTAAAGTTTTAAATGATTTTATTGAATCTATGGATAACAAGCAGCATTGTGCAGCCCTCTTTATTGATCTTTCTAAGGCCTTTCACACAGTGGACCACTTTGTGCTTAAGCACAGTCTATCTAAAGCTGGACTGTCTCAAAAAACTGTTAGTTGGTTTGTTAATTATCTTACAGACAGGACACAGTTTGTGCAGGCAGAGGGCTGCACCTCTAGCTCTCTCATTGTAAGTAAAGGTGTACCCCAGGGGTCAGTCCTGGGGCCACTCCTATTCATTTTGTACATCAATGACATTAATCTAAATGTGTCAAATGTGAAATCTCACTTTTATGCTGATGATACTGTACTCTACAGTTCAGCACCCACCCCAGAAGGGGCCCTCTCTCAGTTACAACTTGCTTTTAACACGGTTCAAGAACATTTGTGTGATTTAAAACTTGATTTAAATGCTGACAAAACTAAAGTCATGCTGTTCTCTAATACAAAATCAAAACCACAAAATCTGCCCTCGATCCTCTCTTCTCAGGGTTTGAAGATTGAGTGTGCTTCCAATTACAGATATCTAGGTATATTAATTGATGAATCCCTCTCTTTCGCAAATCATATTCAGCAGCTGGTAAAAAGATTGAAACTGAAACTGGGTTTTTATTTTAGGATCAAATCCTGCCTTTCTTTTAATTCAAAAAGAGACTGGTTGCTGACACTTTTATGTCTGTTCTGGACTACGGTGATGTTGTATATATGCAAGCCTCGTCTCAAAGCTTACATGCTCTTGACACTGTGTATCATGGAGCTCTGAGGTTCATCACTGGTTTTAAAGCGCTTACTAATCATTGTACACTGTATGAACGGGTTGGATGGTCCTCCTTATCAATACGTAGACTGAGACACCTGCATATTTTCATTTACAAGGCAATCTTAGGTTTTCTTCCTTCTTACCTTTTGTCCTACATTAACCAAGTAATGCTGGGACTCACAGTCTTCGGTCTCAGGATTTGTTCTTGCTGTCTGTCCCAAAAGTCAGATCTGAACTGGGAAAGAAAGCATTTAGGTTTGCTGCTCCCTCTGCCTGGAACATGTTACAGAAAACTTTGAAACAAAATGAGTTGGTCTCATTGAACACTTTTAAGGGGAAATTGGATGACCTGGAGGCAGAAACATCTGGTTGTAGATGTTTTGCCTGAGGCTTTTATTATTGTAGCTGACCTTGAATTGTTGCTGTTTTGGATGCTAAGTGTTTTTAATGTTTGTGTCCACTTTGTGTTTGTGTGTATGTATGATTATGCTGCTGCCTGTCTTGGCCAGGACACTCTTGTAAAACAGATTTTTAATCTCAATGAGTCTTTTCCTGGTTAAATAAAGGTTAAATAAAAAATTGCATGTAAATATCACTCATGCATCAACTAATCATTGTACTCGGAAAGAAGATGTTTCTTCAAGTTATTCTTAAAGGTGGAGACTGATTGTGACATTTGGATGTTTGTATCAAGCTCGTTCCAGATCTGCGGTCCCCTGCATGCTACACTCAGACTAGTGGACTTTAGCCTTTGTTTCTTCCCGAAGATAAGATGCTTTTTTCTAGTGTCGTGTGTGTGCAGTGGACGGCAGACTGGAACAAGGTCACACAATCGGTTATTTAAGCCATATACCACCTGGTACATCATACATGCATTGTGATAAATGTTACATTCTGAAAGCTTTAGTAGACCATAAGCATAAAAGAGTGGGGTTTTTTTTGGTTGATGGATTTTTTTTCAATGTTTTTGAAAAAAAAACATTTTTCCTTGGCTTTCAACTCCGCATGAGACTCTGCTTCTGTTTTAGTGTTTTATGGTTTGTTTTATTTATTGTTTTATTGTTTTTAAATTGATTTAAAACAATAAACAATTATTTTAGTATTTATTTCCTGTTAATTGTTTTATGTCCCTGTGTTGCTTTGTCTAGGCCTATTTATGTACAGCACTTTGTTTCAGCCGTGGCTGTTTTAAAGGGCTATATAAATAAAGTTGAGTTGAGTTGAGTTGAGGTTTGTAGGCGCGTTGAAATGTGACCATGATAAAGCACGTAAAACTTTCTTTTGGAGAATCTGTAATTAGTCAGTCTTCTCCGGAATGGTACTCTGGACAGAGTCAGTGATGTCATTAATCAGAGTGTCATATGCAGATTCAGGATCATTACAACAATAAACTGAGTCAAATGTTTTGGCTTGCAGACTTTGACATAATTTCAGTAAGTTGCTTTCATTTAGGACTTTAATTTTTGTTGTGTGCCGTGTGTCCATCACCATACAGCCAAAGTCAAGAAATAATATAATGGGGAAATGATCAGAAATATCAGAGAGCACTACACCAGAATCCCATTTAGTATTTTGCATGTTTGTGATGATGTTGTCAATAATTGACTGAGTAGTATGTGTTACTCTAATAAATTAATTTTGGGGAAAAATGAAGAAGAGTGTAAAGTATTAATGAAATCATTTTTAGCAGCATCCTCCTTGGAGATATCTGTTATAATCCCCAAGGATGACACAGGCTTTAATTTCCACATTTATGGAAAACAAAAGCTCATCCAGCTTGACCCTGAAGATATTAAGGTCAGTGTCAGGTGGGCGATAAATCACACCAACAATAAGTTTTTTTACCATTACTTAGATTTGTCGCAACAAAGAGATAGTCAGAGTAATCATCATCAATGTAAAGGTCATCACAAACATTTACCTGATACTTGGACTTTATGTAAAGACAAGTACCCCCACCAGTCCTACCAAGTCTATTTTTGTAATATAAATTGTAGCCATCTAAGTTTAGGATGTCTACATATGAGCTGTCCTTTAACCATGTTTCAGTACATCCTATCACATCAAAACTACAGCCTGAGTTAGAGAGAAAAGAAACTAAATCATCATGATGTTTATTCAGACTTCTAATGTTTAGGTGCAGTAGTGAGTATTTAATATGATTACTGAGACATTTCAATTTCTCAGGGGCATCATAATTGCACCTTAAATTCCCATCAATGTTAATGCACTGCTGCACACAGTCTCCATCATGAATTAAATCATCAAAGCCCATATAAAGACTGACATTTATAAGTGAGACGGCTGTTGTGGTTTATTTCTGGGAACAAACAACAGGACAGACAGACAAGCAAACAAGCAAACAAACAAAATAGAAACAAACAAGCACCATAATGTCCTGCACAACAGGAGTGAGACAATAACAAAAAAGAGTGACAGCTGTGTCGCCTCCAACCTCCTCCATACAAGAGGAAATGGGTTAGGCTATAGGGTCAAGAGCCTAAGAAATAAAATAAGATAAGAAAAAGAAAATCCAAATTGTCCAACATAAATATAAGGCTCAGTTTTTAGTAGTTTGAGCAAGGTTGGTAGCGTACGATGTTCGAGTGATGTTTAACTTACAGCCATACAGCTAGTAAACAGTCTTACCTCTCCGCAGCTCGGCAGTTGTGATGCGCCTCTGCACACCTGTAGCCGGGCGCTCAGGCCTCTGATGGAGATTGGGAAGGGGAGATGAAATCAGCGGCTTCTTTTATGTCCGTAAAAGTGTTGATTTCGCTTCCCTTTATGAGCTTTATGGTAGCAGAGTAAAGCAAAAACGCCTTGTAGCCCTGTACACGGGCCTCATGCATCAGCTTGTAGCAAGGTTTACGACGCGCTGCAGTGGCTTTGCTGTAGTCAGGAGCAAACTTCAGCTGGAGGCCACCCACCATAGGAGGATTTTCCCTGGCTGCATTCAGGACATTGTCCATGTCAGTGTAGCGGAGGAACTTCATTATCATCGGCCGGGGGCCAAGTTGTCTCCCGTCAGGCCGGAGTCCCGGCCGCCTGAGGTGGTGACATCTCATCAGCTCTGGGGGGAAAACTACTGGATCAGCGAACCAAGTCAGGATCTTCTCTGTCAGGTAGGCGAGGGTGCTGTCCTTCTCCACACCCCCTTTAAGGTTGAATAATAGCAGGTTGTCTCTGCGTGATCTGTCTTCAAATTCAACCAGCTTTTTATTCAAAGTTTTGAAGTCCTTCTGACAGTCAGCTGTTGTCTTTTCAGTGTTGGAGACACGCTGTTGCCGTTTTGTCGTATCCGAGCGGATTGTTTTGATTTCTCCTGTGTGGCGTGACAAAACAGAGTTCATCTTATCAATTTGTTTTTCAAGTCTCTTCGCATGAGCCTCAGTCCTTTCATCAGCCTCTTTGACATATTTGGCCAATATCTCCTCTGACACTGCTGCCAGGGCCGCGTGTTCCTCGCCCAGCTCCGTGCGTAGTTTTATTAAAGTGATAAAAGTTAAACTGAAGGAAGATAAAAATAATGATAATAATAATAATAATAGTAAAGGTGCAGCCCAAACACACACACACACACACACACACACAAAGGAAGTGCTGCAGGTACATGAGACTTTCTTTAAGCAATCAGTTCCTGTGTGTTTCCACAGTCGGTCCCAGGTGACTGATTCTTCTTCTTCTCTGTGAACACCTGGAGGTCACCTGCAGTCGAGTTTCTACTATTAACACAAGGAACAAATAAAACAGACCAACAACAAGGATTTTAATGTTTGTTAAAGCAGTAACAGCAGCAGATAACAAATTATTCTCGTGTCTTCGCCATCTGCTCTCAATAAACGAAGCGGAGATCTGCCTGCTATGCCTCGGCCTTTCATTCCTCAAACCTGTCGGCACCAGCTGGCTCGGCGGCAGCGTTCAGGTGCACGATGGGAGCGAGCCACCAACCTGGCATTTCCAAGGACACACAGAACACCATATTAACAGGAGCAGGAAACCAATTCCTTTTTTCTTTTTGGGGTAATTCCAGCTTTGTGAAACTTTGCATCGTAAATGTTTTAAGGACGAAATCAAACGGAGGAGTCGGGCGGAGGGACGAGGAGCAGAGGCGGGCTCAGTACTTGGTATTCACCAAGGATTAAAGGTGACCTTTAAAAGTCAAAAACACTTCAGTTATGAGTCACTCTGCTCTTTTTCTTTATGTGGTTCGTGACCTTGATGTAATAAAGTTGTGATGAAGGCTGCAGGTCTGACACACCTGAGGAAATAAAACCAGAACAAAGAAGTGTTTGACGTTACCAGAAGGTGGACGTCATGCTTCCTCGATCAGTGTGCTCTGTCAGCCTGACGGCCCTGACACACTAAATGATTGGTCAGTGTCAGGCCGTCGGCGAGCGTCTGTCGTCCTGCCACACAACAGTCGGCCTTTGTTTCCACCACAGCTTGGTGTCTATGGGCCTTTACAGTGCTGACAACAGCGACAGTACTGACAGGGAGAGAGATCTTACGGCGGAGCTCATATTGTCCCGTATATCCCAGCGCACAGTGGCAGCTGTTGGAGGGCAGCACTCTCATGACACTCAGATGTTTGGTTGAGTTTTTTCTTTCATTACATCAGCAAAGTTATAAGGCTTTCATTAATATGTCATGATGTCACCGATTTGCAAATGACCTCATGATGTCATGAGGTTGTGGGTCTCATCCAGCGTTGGTACAGAATCCCCTCCATCTGTCACCAAACATCAGCAGTGACTTCTTCTCTTCTTAAAATATAAATATTAAAATAAAAACATCCAGAATGTGCTGCGTTGGATGGAGAGCTGAAGGCAACACCTCCAACGTGTCATCGAGGTTAAAACCACGCACGCTGTGTCAGCATCACTGAGTCTGCTCGTGTTTACTCATGACAGGACAAGGTGAGCGTGTCCTGACCTCCGAGTTCCTCCACACGGCTCATGTCAGGTTTTTTTTATATTTGTACATGTTACTGAGGTTGAATTTAAAAAATACTTAATGAATCATGTTTGTGTCAGATTCTTTGTTAATTTTGGAATATAAGTCAGTGACTGACTAAATAATGTGGCACAAACGTCATGTTGTTAAAGGCTCAGGAGGGAGGTGAGGAGGGGGGGTGAGGAGGGAGGTGAGGAGGAGGAGGGGGAGGAAGGAGGAAGAGAGCTAACACACACACAAACTGTCTACATGTGCGATTTTCTGTTCATGAGGACTTTGACAGTGTGACATCAACTGAAAGTGATTTAAATCGAAAACACGTCTGACCAAGAAAAAACTGACCTGTTTCACCAGATTCTGAATTCTGACCTGAATCTCATTCATCAGTTCATCAATGATTCATTAATTCATCACATGTGAGTATAAAAAGAATAATGATCCATCAGCTCCTTTAACTTCTTCTCAACTTCTGGTTGGTTGGTGCTGCGGCCGTGCTGCCTGCTCTCTCCGGTTTTACGTCAGGCTCGGCTCCTTTCAAAGACTCCTTGCGAAGCACTCCTCCGGGGTTTTTTCGGACGTAATTGTATAGCAGAGTTTTGCACAGCGGAGACCGGATCTTTGGTCTCAAACCACAAACAAATGTGATGGCAGTGTGCGAAGGCCCGACCACCAGGCGCTCGCCCACGGGCCCCAACCCCAGGCCTGGCTCCAGGGCGGGGCCCCGGTAACCCTCCGGGCCGGGTACACGTGTCCTTGTTTGTATCCATCATGAAGGGTCTTTTGAACCGTACTTCGTCTGACCCTTCGCCCAGAACCAATCTGCCATGGGAAACCCTACCAGGGGCAAAATGCCCCCGACAGCATAGCTCCTAGGGTCATTAGGTTTAGGTAGGTCATTGAGTTTTACCGCAGGCTAAATCAAATTACCAGCCTCCTGTGGAGAGTTGTTTTCAGTCCTCAAGTTCAAATTGTGATGCTAATTGCCTGAGCTCATCTGTCAATACTAACGCAGAGAGAATCAAGTTGGGCAACATAAACTGCAACTTGTTGCCAGAGGCAGAAAAAAGTGACCCACACTGACTGCATAAAAAGCTGCTGGACAACTGGTTTAGTAGTTTGTTGGTGCTGAACAGTGTCTGCAGCTCAGCAGGTGTCTCACCATCCACCATCCCCTCCACCTCCTGATGACACAGTCAGCTCAGATACTACGTCACTTTACAAACACTTAGGTGAAATGTATCGGTAGTTTGCAGAAACAATGCCTACTTTTTCTTCTGACACACACACACACACACACACACACACACACATTGTTTTTTTGTTATTAACTGGGTGAAGTAAAGACGGAGCTGTGACACTGCAGCTGCCGTGTGGAGGGACTCACAGTATCTCAGCTGTTACAGATCATTCAAGACGACTGTTCCAAGATCAAAGCTGCTCAAATTCTGATTTTCGTTTTGAATATTTTGCAGCTGTTTCTTATGTGATGACTAATTATGGAAAAAGTCTTTTTTTGTGAGCCATTTAAAACAAAGTGAGACGTCCACACAACAACCTGCTCACAGCTCAGGACCGTTCCTGCAGATCAACAAGTAAAACTTTATTCTGTGGTCGGAGTCCTGACGTTTGAACACTTGGACGTGAAACTCTACTGAATCATCAGCCTCAGACATCAACATGTTATGAATATATATCTGGTTCCTTTCTTTAAATCGAGTCCGTGGACATAAAAACTTAGAGAGGTTTATTTCAATAAGAAACTTGAAGTTAAAGAGCCAAAAACAAAAAATCTGTTGTCTCTTTGTAGAAACTCATTAAAACATTCAGCAGCTAGAATAAAATGATTTCTGAAAACTGAAGATGAAATAAATAAACCTTACAGCCATGAAATTTATAAACACACATATAAAGTCAGTTTATTCAGGACACTCTGATGTTTGGATAATTAAAGATTTTAATTCTTCTGATCAAAACGACCTTCAGATGTAAACGTCCATCCTCCTGTTGTAAGTGTGCTTCTGTCTGCGTCGCTTCTCTCCTGTTTCAATCTGCTGCAGTTTGCTTCAAAATGTAAATAAGTTGTTTTCCATGACAGAAGCCGTTTGGCCGACAGATTCGCCCTCTCTGCCTCTCAGGACGTTTTTAGCGTGCATGACCTCAGAGGTCAGTGAACCTCTGACCTGGCGGTGTTAGCACCATGCTCTGCGCTCTATCTTCAGCAGGAACATATAAGCTGTAATTCAGCAGATGCTCTGGGAGGCGTCAAATCGCCCTGATTCACATCTCCTGAACCCACAGACCTCCACTCCTCCATCTCAGGAGGGCCTGAATTCCCTGACAGGTGTATCAAGTTGGCTCCTGTTTGCTGCGAAGCTGCGACTGTGTTCCACTTTCTTTTCCTCCATGATGTTGAGTCTCCTGACAGACGTTCATCAGAGGATGAAGTACCGTGTTTATCTGACACTGGAAAACTGTGTTGGACTCCAAATGTAATGCTGAGTCATGCAGCACGTTCAGTGTGACATGAAGACAAAGTTAATTTGATCAGAACTTGACAAGTGAGTAAAAAAAAAATTCATTTTTTTTTTTATTTATTTCATATGATTAGAAATCAAAAACAAAAGATGCCCAGTCACCAGGACAAAATGTTGCTATCATACGTTTCTGAGAAGTTTTCAGTTTAATCCTCTGGATGATGTTTATGACTCGTGTTATTTAACATGTGTCTGTATTTAATATTCACTTTGATGCTTTTATGTATTTTTCTATGGAGTCGTACTTTTTGTCTCGGCTGTGTGAGTCACTAACGGTGCTGTAAAGCTCAGCTCTGATTGGTCCAGTTTCAGTGTAGATTGGCCCTGAGAGATGTTGATCACACACACCTGAGTGATGAGCGTGTTTCCTGTTGTGGAGGAGACGGTGCTCTGTTTAACTGATCAGAGATTTCAGGACAAGCTGCAGATCTTTAGTCTGATTTTTCCTGAATTCAAACATGTGAAACATTTTTTATTGAGAACAAGTTCAGGCTGTTTGATTTAAAAGCTGCAGTAAAGTTTTGTTTTGTTCTCGTGACAAATAAGACAACATTAAATTATGTATAAAAGAAATATCAGATGAGGAGCTGAGGCTGAACTGAGGGTTAAACATGCTTAATCAGCCAAACTGCTGTTGATAAGAGGCATCCAGAGCCAAACGTGCCAGACTGCAGGCGAGGGTCGGTGCCTGACGGCTTTTGATGTTGATGGTGTGTCGAGGCCACTCAGGTCACGACGGGGAAACTTTGAACTGCAGTGTGTGAACAGCCTCCAGCTTAATTTGTGCTTGAAGGCTCAGTGCTCTTTTCGTCTTGGCTGTTGACAGAAACTACACGTTTTGAACTGTAAAAATGTCAAAGAGCATGAACGTCACCAACTCGTGTATGTGGAGTTTTGTCATGTTGTGGGCACCGTCACGATCTCTCAGCACAATCCGAGTGAGCATCGACATGGACGGGAGAGGAAATGCTGTCAGAGGCAGAAACATCATCACTCATATGACTTCCATGAGTGTAAAGACAGCTGTCTGCCAGTGCCGCCATCTTGGAAGAGGTTAATTGTGTGATCGCCTCCCTATGAAGCCGTACTCACCTTCCTCGTCCTCCTGGTCTGCCCTCCTATCTGCGGAGCAGCTTCCTGGCAGCAGAGCAAAGGAACGTCACTTATTTTCAGACAAACTGCAGCAGACAGGCAGGTTGGAGCTGAAGGGTCCGAGCTGTTCGACTCAGCCAAGAGGCGACTGAATCTCCTTATTTCAGTCACGACTTTGTTTCACTATCACAGAAATCAACCTGTGTGTGTCAGCCACAACATACCACATACACACACACACACACACACACACACACACACACACACACACACACAAACACAACAAACCACACACACACACAACTTGTTTAAATCACTGTGCTTGATTGTGCTGCTGTTACAGTAATGATATCTGGCGATGTTCAGTCTAACCCTGGTCCTGATTTAGATTGTATTCAAACTGCTGCTGATTTTAGAGCAAGACCTGGTTTGGGTATTATTCATTTAAAAGTAAAAGTCTTCTACCTAAAATAGACTTTGTTAGAGTGTGGGCACAGACAGCCAATGCCGATATCATTGTAATTTCTGAGAGTTGGTTGAACAAATCTATTTCTGATGTGGCACAGCAGTGCCCCCTAGCTGTATTTTGAAAGGTGCTCTTTTATTTTGAAACTCCTTGGCTTTCTATTGGTTGTTAGAGTCACATGGGTAAGGTCACAGGTCAGACTGGCCATCTTGGTTGTTATTATGGATGGAAATGTGCTCCAGAGCATCGGAGAAGCTTTGTTTGTGAGTTTTATTATATATTATATTTGTGCAGTTTATAGTTTGTGGATATTGATCGCTTACTTCATCTTTTTTTACCTTTAGATGCTAATGCTAAAAGTGCTATTTTGTTGTATGCAGCATGTTTATATGTAGCATCTAGCTCTATGTTTTAAGCTAACAGTGCAATTGATAACACTTTTATGTATATAAAAACATTTTTCTGTATTCATATTCCAGTTTCACAAGAAACGGCTTCTGGCTTTGTAAAGCTCTGACAAAGACCAACAGTAAACAGCCTCAACTTACTTAAACGTCTGAGTCATCATTCAGCGCCAAAGCTAGTGTTTAGCTATCTGTTACTCTGTGCAGCCACGCACACGCAGTGGACAGAATACTATTAATGATAGTGTCATTTCTATTGATGGTTACAATATAAGTCATGCTGATTACGTTAAACGTGGTGGTGGTATAATTGTGTATTCTAAATGTAATTTCCACTCTAAAGTCTTGGTAAAGCAGTCAATACCTAATCAGTTTGAAATTCTCTCTTTACAGGTTGAGTTGTCCAAGCGCTGTTATATTACTGTTGTTGGTTGCTACAGACCTCCTTCTGCAGCCAAGGAAACCTCGTCCTCCTTATCTAATGTTTTTTCTAAACTATCTGACAACGAGATAGCCCTTTGTAGTGATCTGAACTGGGACTGGCAGTCACCAGCCTCAGATGAGTTTAAAACGTACTGTAACTCAATGAATTTTACACAGTTAATTGATTCCCCCACTCGTCCAAATAGAAAGTGCCCAGAAAAATCTACTTTAATTGATTTGTTCATTACTAACGATCCTCATAAGTATACCTCTGTAAGTGTATTTCCATATGACGTGAGTGGCCACTGTGTTATTGCAGGTGTCAGGGATAATAGAATTCCAAAAGTTAAGCCTCGTTAAATCACAAAATGTGATGCAAAACACTTGAGTGAACAGGGCTACAGATATGATCTGAATTTTGCTGATTGCAGCAGGGTCTCCATAATACCTGACGTTGAACTAGCCTGGTCTTATTTTGCCGATTTGCTTATGTCAATCATCGATAAACATGCCCCCTTTAAAAGGTATAGAGTAAAGGACAGGGAAAATCCCTGGTTCTCTGAAGAATTGGCTAATTTAATTTGTGAAATTATTATTGGGCAAAAGCAAGAAAGTCAAACACTGATGCTCTCTGGGCCACTTTTAGATGCTTAAGGAATAAATGTACTGCCTTAGTTAAGAAGGCCAAATCTAGCTATTATCTTGCCCTTACAGTGGAAAATTTAAATGACCCTTGGAAATTCTGGCAGACAATTAAATCCCTATCTCCAAATAACTCCTCCAGTCTCCCAACTTGTATTGTGTCAGAGTCGGCCACTATCTGTGACACAGCTTAGATGCTCAATTGTTTTAACAAGCATTTTGTTTCTTCTGGTTTTCCTTTTTACAAAGTAAATAAGTCCTCTACTGCACTGGCTCCACTTGCTATTGCTGAGCCCCCTTTGGATAGTGAATTTAACTTTAGACCCTTTACTGTTGCTGAAGTGCATAGTGCTCTTATGAAAATAGATCCTAAAAAAAAAAAACAGCAACGCCAGATAATATAGGTGTCTATTTCTTAAAAGTTGCCACAGACTTTATTGCAGAACCACTGACCTACATTTTTAGCTTAACTCTAACTAGTGAGAAAGTCCCCAAAATCTGGAAAATGGCTCACGTTCTTCCCCTCTTAAAAGGTGGTGAACCGTCGAGCCTCAATAGCTACAGGCCTATTTCAAATCTGTCTCCTTTAGTCAAGATATTGGAAAGCCTGGTAAGTGATCAGTTAAAGGATCTCCTGTGTCTTAATGAAATTTTATGCTGTCATCAATCTGGCTTTAGAAAATCACACAGTACAGTCACTGCAGCTACTAAAGTAGTAAATTATATTTTTATGGCCCTGGATAGCAAACAACACTGTGCTTCTCTTTTTATTGATTTTTTTTCCAAGGCCTTCGATACAGTGGACCATGATGTATTAATGCACAGACTGGTTAATATAGGACTGTCTAATTCTGCTGTTGGTTGGTTTTCTAACTATCTTTCGGGCAGGACTCAGTGTGTTAAAATTGATGGTTGTTCCTCTGATACCCTGGCTGTCCACAAGGGGGTGCCACAAGGCTCTATATTAGGTCCCTTGCTGTTTACCTTTTATACCAATGATTTGGGGAAACATGACCAAAATGCAAATTTCCATTTTTATGCAGATGATACTGTTATTTATTGTTTTGGAGGCACTGTGTTGACGGCTGTTGATCGCTTGCAAGCTGCTTTTAAATAAATAGAAGGCCAACTCAGATAAAAATAAAATAATGATCTTTACTAAATCCAGGGACAAAACTAATTGTTGTCCTATTCTATATACATCTCAAGGTACTCTTATTAGTAAGTAAGTAAGTAAGCTTTATTTGTACAGCGCCTTTCACAGACCAGGGTCACAAAGCGCTTTATAATTACAACAAAACAATACACAGTTAAGAAGTACATACAAATTTAAATTAAAAAAGGCCAAGACAACTCAGTGATAATCATAGCAGCCCCAAGACAATTAAGCAAAAGCCTGAACAAATAAATAGGTCTTAAGTTGCCTTTTGAAGGAGTCAACAGACTCCATTGAACGCAGAGAGAGCGGAAGATCGCTCCAAAGCCTGGGAGCAACAGCCTGCAAGGATCGGTCTCCTCTGGTCCGGAAACGAGTGCGCGGAACCATCAGCAGATTCTGATCCACAGACCTCAGAGCCTGAGCTGGGGTGTAAGGCTGGATCAGATCAATGATGTAAGGTGGAGCCTGACCATGCAAAGCTCTGAAGGTAAAACCAGAATTTTAAAATTGATCCTAGAGGAAATTGGCAGCCAATGAAGAGCTTTAAGAATAGGGGAGATGTGTGTCCTCCTATTAGAGCGGGTCAGAATTCTCGCTGCAGAGTTTTGCACTAACTGCAGGCGAGAGAGCTCCTTCTTGTTCAGACATGAAAACAATCTATTACAGTAGTCTAAACGCGAAGACACAAATGCATGAATGATCAGCTCCAAATCATTTTGTGACACCATTTTCCTGAGTTTGGAGATTTTCCTCAGCTGAAAAAAAAAATTTTTGGTCAGCTGTTTGCAGTGTTGCACTAATGACATGTCTTTGTCCAATACAACACCCAGGTTTCTTAGGCTCGGTTTAACAGACTGGCCCAAGTCACCTAAGTACTGGTTAATCCCTGGAGTCATCAGGGGCAATAACCAGTGTTTCTGTTTTGTCCACATTTAGCTGCAAGGTGTTATCACTTAGCCATTGTTTTATCTCCACCAAGCAATGAACTAAGGAATTTAGCCTCTGGAGCTCAGACGGCTTGAAAGAGCAGTAAAGCTGGATCTCATCAGCAAATATGTGGTACGAAACATCAGAAAATCTCTGGATGATTTTTCCCAAGGGGATCAAATACAACAAAAATAATACAGGACCCAAAACAGAACCTTGAGGGACTCCACACAATAGATCTGCTGACTCAGACCTTATTTGGTTAGCTGTGACACAAAAGCTACGCCCAGATAGGTATGACGAGAACCAATGTAAAACTGACCCTGACAGTCCTACTTCATCCCTCAGTCTATTCAGCAGGATCTGGTGGTCGACAGTGTCAAAGGCTGAGGACAGATCTAAGAGAACTAGAACAGTGCATTTTCCCGAATCAGTAGACATCATAATGTCACTGGACACTTTCAGTAAGGCTGTCTCCGTAGAGTGATGTTTGCGGAAACTAGACTGAAATGTCTCATGGATGTTACTTTGATCCAGGAATAATGACAGCTGTTCAGAGACCACCTTCTCTAGGATATTGAGATCGTTTCCACTTTTAAATATCTAGGTATCATCCTTGATGCCAATTTGTCTTTTAAACCCCATATTGAGAACCTGGCAAAGAAACTAAAGGTGGGATTGGGCTTTTATTTCTGAAATAATCTTGTTTTTCTTTTGTTTCTAAAAAAAAGGGTTGTTGCTGCTACTCTTATTCCATTTTTAGATTATGATGACATACTGTACATGAATGTCTGCTCTACCTCATTGCATATGTTGGATGCCACTTATCATTGTTCCTTAAGATTCATTATCAGCTGTAAATCACTCACCCATCATTGTACTCCATCATACAGTTTGCGCTCTCTGGACTTTCTGTCCGCCTCTGTCCCCAGAACTCGTACTGAGCTTGGGAAGAGGGCATTCATGTACTCTGCTCCCTCCACCTAAAACAGTCTTCAAAAATCACTAAAATTGCAGGAACCTATCACCATTAATGATTTTAAAACTCAGTTTACAGGCTTTATAATGACAAATTTTGAAGTGTGTTAATGTTTTACTGCATAGTATTTTATCGTCATCACATAAGTGTTCTTTTAGTGTGTATTGTGGTGCACTGTTTTGTTTAACATGAACTTTTCCTCCTGAGAATCCCCTGTTACCACCTTCTCTGCCCCCATCCAGCCCTCGCCTCCTCCTCCCCCTTCCCCCATTGGACTGTATTTGTAGGGCATAACCCCTCCATAGGACTCTGGGCCTTTCTGTCTTTTTCTCATGTCTATGCTTTCTTCTTTACGTGTGTCTTATTATGTTTTGTTCTTTATTGCTGCCATTTTGGCCAGACCTTGCTCGTAAAAGAGATCGTTTGATCTCAAGCAAATCTGCCTAGTAAAACAAAGATTAAATAATAAAAAGATAAAATAATAAATAACTGACAGGAGGAGTTGAATGACGTGACGTCAGGTGGCACCTCGTCCACTGAGCCCGTTATTTTATCACTGTGAAATGTGTCCTAAACAACGGTTCATATAATGTCACATAAATCAGCGCCCCACCAGTGATGTCACGTACTGAACATGGAGTTACGGACTGAACATGGAGTTATGTACTCAGTGTAAAGTTACAGAAAGACACGTATGAAATGTACAAATGTAAGGTAGTCATAAGCCCTTTTTACACTGCCAGATTTTCCGTGAATGTTGGGCCGTTTTGCTGGCAAGCTGCACACACATAGAGGCGGATTGGCGAGTTGATCCAAGGTGCCCAACTTTCCGCCTCGTAGGGTAGACATATTGGTGGAAGCTTTTTACTTTAGAAAGACCGATGTGGCCTTCCGCCACGGGAGGGGCTGTTGATGACTTGTGGGAGGGGCTGTTGAAGACTTGTGGGAGGAGCTGTTGATGACGCCGCACGTGCGAGCCACTGGCGGTGGATAAACAGGAAACAGCTGATAGCAGCAATTAGCAAGCAGCTAGTAGCAAGAGGGAAACACAAACCTGACAGACACTGNTTTTTATACTGCCAATGCTGAAAAAAGACTGATTGGGCTTTCCTGCAAATTTGCACAATTCCTGTTTAAAAAGGGCTATGGTTTACAGAATGTTCAATGCCAACATTTTCTCCTGATGACTCGGCCATCGTTCCTCCCAAACTTCTCACCTGATCTGCAGAATCTCTCCGTGTGCACAGAAAACATCAACTGGGTCCTGGGGGACGCTTTTAACTGAACTGACTATGGACATTCAAGCTCCTCAGAGGATGAGCCTGTTCAAATTGATTTACTTCATGAACTCTTCATTAGCATCGGCCTCATGCTGAAATGTCACAGTTCAGGTCGTCACTTTGCTGTGATATCTTTTTATCAGTTACTTTAGTGTTTGTCAGGTAGAAGCTGCAGCCTGCAGAAGTTTAGCAGAGTTCAGACATTTATGTTTTGTTTTTACCTTCTTCCTCCCAGAGTTGTACCATCACAACTTTAGACAGGCCAGACATAACCACAGTTTGTCTCTGAGCGCTCAGGTCTGTCACTTGATGGCTATTCAGATGTCAGGTCCAAGGTCAGCCAGTGTGCCTCTGGGCCCGGTGTCAGTGAGGAAGAGGATCTGAAGACAAACAACACAAACACACATTTTATTTATTTTTCATCCTGGTGATTCTCAGGGCAAGGTGAAGAGACGAAAGGGAAAGCGATGGTCGGAGAAAGACAGAAGGATGAGAGGGGAAAGGACCGAAGGCATTGGGGAGGAGGAGGAGGAGGGTTAGAGACCTGAAGAGGAGGTGAAGTGGAGTCACTGAAGGGAAACTGAGCCGAGCTGCTGTCAGATCCACTAAATCTCTCTGAAACAGACAAAAGGGGAAATATTGAGTTATATTGAGTTAAAATAAATATGAACATTTGTTTTTGTCGTGAGATAATGTTCAGGTGTAGACGATGAACTTGTAGTTAAAGGTGTGATGTCATCAGAACTGTGGTCACCTGGCCGGCAGGATTGTGTTGTGTTAACGACCTGATCAGTTTCCAGCCGTTCAGTTCAGTCTGTCTCCTGATTGGTTCCCTCGTACTTCCAGGAGGCCAATCATCACTCAGCGTCCTCTATAAAAGGAGCAGGTGTGAAGCGTTTCCTGTTTCTGATCCTCTAATGTCAGACTGACTGAGCTGCTGTGGTGAAGCTCTTTTTTTTTTTTTTTTTTTTTTTTTTTTTTAGATAAGAGGATCAACAAGACAGTTTCTGATAAAGGAATAATGGTGTGAATGCTGGATGTTGAAGATCTGACGCTCCACTGCAGCTGGTTCCAATGAGTAAGAAGAAGGTGAAGTAGTGGGAATATTAGAATCATGTGAACAGGTTTATTTAGTGTGAACGTCAGTGAAAAGTTGAATTGTACCAATAATAGAAATAAGATGTGGGATATTTTCAGGTTTATTAAAAAGCTGATCTGCTGAATTTAATTTGTTCAAAGCAGCAGTTATGTGAATGAGAAGTTTTGTTCTGCTTTGAATGTTTCTAGCGTTCACACCCAAATATTAACATTGACATAACATGGCCTCTGACACTGAGCGCTCAGTGCTGAAATACAGTGTTGGAAACATCCATGAAGTCTCATCCTCTCTGCTAAACATCAAACTTCTGTTTTTCTTTTTGAAACTTCCAGGTTTCCGTCTCGTTGGGGATCTGGTGTGTGTGTGAATGCTGTTAGAGGAGGGAACGTTTCTTTGCATTTAAACCTTTGACTTCAAACAACTCACCAAAAACTAAACTTTGTTCCTTTTTCTTTTCTCCTCATCAAAACGGCTTCTTTCCAACCTCGCGGCAACATCGAAGAGTCAACACCCCCCCACACACACGCATGCACGCGCACACACACACACACACACACACACACACACACGCACACACACATTCACACTCACACTCACGCCACAGGACAGGCAGCCTATTCTCTTTTACTACTGTCACTCCACATTAAGGATGCTCACCCTCAAACGACCTGCTGGAGGCTGCAGCAGCAACCTTGTTTTACATAAGCACCCCTCTCTCTCTCTCTCTCACTCACTCACACACACACACACACACACTCTTCTGTGCTTGTGAGGACACTCGCTGACAAACTGTGTTGCTGGCCCTTCAGCCTGGTCTCCATCCATACTAACAGGTTTTTGTTTTGAAACGTAGAACCAGTGCTGCTTGTACAGCGTCCACACCGAGCCTGGTTACTGGTGCTTTTACAGTGTGACCCTGGTTACTGCTGGTATGTCATATGTGGACATGGACAGTCCATGACCAAACGTGGACATGTGACGAGGTCACAGTGAGGATGTGTTTCCCAGGACAGCTGTGATTGGTTCAGAGAAACAGAAAGAAGTGTTTTTTTTTTTTCCATAGCAGAAAGGCAATGTGATGATTCCAGACTTTTGTCACGCACTGACACGTCATCATGGAGACGGGTTCAGCTGCACGAGACTAGGTTTTATTTAAACCTGGGGGTTGTGTTTTAGTGTGGACGGGTGGAAATGGAGACTTAAAAACACTGACCAGACATTTTTATCAGTTACGACGTGTCAAGCCAAAACATTTTAGCCGCGTCTACGTACCTTTTTATGATGTCATCCATCGTACGTGGGTGCTCCTTTTCCTGCTGTCGTGGCTTCGGCTGCCATCGCCATAGTTGCTTTGTAATGACTCTCACTCTGTTTCCTGCCACCTCGACCTCCTGATTCTCACGATCCTCACCATCACTAACAGTTCCTCCTCCTCCTCCTCCTCCTCGTCCTCCTCCTCCTCATCATGATGATGATGATGATCATCATCATCATCGGTCTAAGCTGAGAAATCTCTGCTTTCACTTTTCACCATCCCTGAGAACAATCTGCTTCCTGTTCACATCAGCACACAGGTGTCCAGTGTATGTGAACAGTCCTGTGATGTGTGTTTTCAGGTGTGTTAGTGTGAACAGATCTGACTTCTGAAACAGAAACTTCTGACGAGTGTCCAGAGATTGTTTATGTTTTTAAACACAGTTTTACTGTGAAAACGTTTTAGTGTGGACGTAACCTGAACTTAATTCCAAGTTAACTCTGCAGCCACCTTCAAATAACAACCGACAGTCTTCAGACCTTATTTTTAAAACTACTCTCATTTTATGAATTTGTCTTCATGTTCCAGAAACATCTTCACTTTCTAAAACTGTCCTGATTCTAGTTATAACTTTCCAAAAATCTCCTTGTGTTCTAAATATGTCGCCACCTTTAGAAAAACATGATCTTTTTCCAAAAATGTCGTCACCCACGTAAAAATGCTGAAAACAAACACAGTCCCGGAATTACATGTTTTTATTTTGTGCCCACCAGATTAAAATAATAATAATAATAATAATGAATAAATAGAAAAAACATTTTCTTCACTTTTGCAAAATGTTCTCATATTTCAAAAATGTACTGTTATTATTAATTGATTATTTTTAATTTTGGTCCTGACAGAGGAACATAGACACGTCCAGTGTACACACACACACACACACACATAGACACGTCCAGTGTACACACACACACACACACACACACACACACACACACACACACACACATACAGATGTCTCTCTCTGAGACATTCGTCCTGCACTCGATGACAGTTTTAACCTTTCAGATCAGTTTGTTTTTTTCTGAACTCTCCTTCATTTTTCTCTTCAAACCTGTTTAACATTACAGCTACAGCCCGTCGACAGTAAACATCAGTTTGACTTTTGACCCTTCATGAGGTTTTTATTTGTGCTAAATCAGTTCAGCTTTAACTTGTCATGTATTTATTCAGTGTCTTTTTCTTCCTGGTTTAAAGCCTCTGGAAACCCAAAGCCACAATAGCCTTCTAACTATGTAATTTAGGGTCTTATGTACATAATATTAAACATGTAAAACAATTAGAAATCTGTTTACATCCAAATTCGAAATATCTGTCTTTTAACTTTTTGTACATTCTTGAAATTGGGTTTGATTTGGCCGTGGTTATCTCTGAGATTTATTATGCAATAAATTCCAAACCAATCATAAATCTTCAGTCAGTTGTCTCATCCCGCCCCCCAGTGGAAGCGCAACAAAACCTTTCTGCTCCAGCTAAAACTGCCTCTTTGAGTCTGAGCCAACTCCTCTATCTAGTCTGATGTTTAGAAAATACAGATCGTAAACTGGCTGAACCGCTCGGCTGCGACCCAGCGGAGGCTCTGCCTCCGGTGGGCTCCCAGCAGCACTCAAATCAGGTTGACAGGTTCCAGAGCCCGGACAATCCGAGCCTTTGCAGCTCGTGGAGCTGCAGGAAGAGGCAGCTTGTGAGCGGCCGGGCTTGCCCCCCCCACCGGGCCCGGTGCCGGTGTCGGCTCGCGGGGAGGGGACGTAATGTGCACCCTTCCTCACCCCTAACCCCAACCCCAAGCAGTTAGCTTTGCTACGCATAAACATATCGGAGGTGATGCTGCTGCTTTACTGTTAATTTGTTATGCTGATCTGTTCTGTACGACATCTATTGCACGTCTGTCCGTCCTGGAAGAGGGATCCCTCCTCAGTTGCTCTTCCTGAGGTTTCTACCGTTTCTTTTCCCTGTTAAAGGGGTTTTTTTGGGGAGTTTTTCCTTATCCGCTGCGAGGGTCATAAGGACAGAGGGATGTTGTATGCTGTAAAGCCCTGTGAGGCAAATTGTGATTTGTGATATTGGGCTTTATAAATAAAATTGATTGATTGATTGATTGATTGATTGATGCTGCGGGAAACAACACAATTTTAGCCGGAGGGGAACATTATTCGAGGCGGGCAAATACTTCTACACAACGCCAGAGAGACGGCCAGCCGGCACCGGTCTCTTCTGCTTTGAGGGTCGGTGTGTGTGTGTCAGAGTAAGGACATATTTAATCTATTAAGACTGGATGTGTTTGAATGAAAAAGGCTATTATCAGAAAAACGGAGCAGATTTATGTTTTCAATGAAAACGTATCTCAATGAAGAAAGGCAAAGCGCTAGCCTCCCGTTGTCATTCATCTCAGCTAACGGCCGGGCTCCACCAGGCACGTCTGCAGCGCGAGTCCCGTAGCAGCTCGCCCCCCTGTTAATCAATTACAGCGGCTCCACCAGCAACGGGAGCGGCGCAAC
This sequence comes from Epinephelus moara, assembly GCF_006386435.1. Taxonomy (NCBI): domain Eukaryota; kingdom Metazoa; phylum Chordata; class Actinopteri; order Perciformes; family Serranidae; genus Epinephelus; species Epinephelus moara. Next base: position 44,519,816 of record NC_065509.1, on the reverse strand, counting down.
AATTTTACTTTTCTATTTTACACGGCTCTTCTATTGTTTATCTGTGACACTGTGTCCGTGGCGGACATTTGAAAGCGAGTAGATGACAAACAGTACAGTAAACTTGTAGATAATCAAATATATGTAATAATTTAGGTGGAAAATGCTTTAACATTTCATGCAGCCCACATGCAGCCTCTCGGCTCAGCAAACGGTAAACAATCCCGCTGGCTTCTCTACGCGTCGCTTCCGTACGCAGTCAGTGAAGCCCAAATGAATACGCCGCGACGCTACGCTGTACGTTTGCAGCCGGTGGAGCCTGGCCGTAACATTACATGTAAAAGTTATGCTAACTATTCTACGAAGTAACATTAATATGAATCACAAAACATTTTTAAACTTACCATTCAGTGACCACCTGAAAGGAATCATTTTTAGCTTCTGCTTCGTCCTCTGAATCATCAGAGGGCTCAAACATGTACGGCTGGATTAAATTTGTGGCAGCCATTGCTGATGGTTATTTTCACTCAGACTTTTGTGGATGATTAATGAGACACTCGACTTTGATGTAATATATGCATTTTTACTATTTCAAGCTGTGTTTCCAAAGGCTTTAATGTGTCTCTGTTCTCGTTTCTTCTCAGACACCTCTCAGCTGTTGAAGCTTTTTCTGCGTCTTTGTCTCGTTGTTTTGACAGATTTTTTGTTAATTGTCTTCAGAGTTAATCCTTCATGAAATTACTGACAGATTACTTTAACAGCTTTGCTAACAACTCCACACACTGAGCTCCTAAAAACTTTACTGATTTTTTGTCTCCGTTGAAAAAGGCAGAAGAATTCCCTGGGGATCATTGTGTTGCATCAACCTTGCCACCAGAAAACATGCTGCTATTTTTATGAAACATGAATACGTTACAGTTGCACATTACAAAGAGGCGGTGATGCTGAAACTTTACAACAGTGCTGTGATTAATGTGTCGTTAGATTTATACACAAAACCACCTGATCATGGTGAAGAAAAGAACATGTTTTAACTTAAAAAAAGAAACATTTTTGGTGGCAGAATCCTGAAAACACAGCGTTGTAAAAAAAACACCTGCTTTCTGTGTCACTGCTGAAAAAACACCTACAAAAAGATACTTGGAAAAAAAAAAGTCTCGACATCGACGAGCCCATATACTGCGTCACATTGGAAACGTTGATATGATACAAACGTAAAAATGTGACATATCTGAAACAACAGCATCAGCACCTTCCCCTGGTGTCTGTTTGTTTCTTCTTTAAAAGAAGAAGAGGAAGAATTTAGTCGACTGTGCTTCAGGATGCACCCAACTGACTCCATCTTTACTAAACACTCGTCAAACTCAACTCCTCTTCTGTGGTTCGGACCAGCAGACACCTGAAGGTGTGATCACACCTATGATCGTCTATAGTGACTTCAGACAGATCGGCTCTTCTGTACGTGACATGTCCTGTCTGAGGATTATTAAGTGAAGTCCTCACTAAAACTCAACCTCAGTGACTCGTCACAGTCGAGGTCCATCCTCTCTTAAGGTGCTGAGCTACGAGTCAACAACATTTTGACCTCGACACTGTGAAGATGCTTCAGTCCGTCCTCTGCAGCTCTGCAGTTTTGATTAAAGCTCGATGTCAAACTGTCACTTGCTTCTGATGATGTCTTGTTTTATGGTGAAGATCGATCTGCACAGACTCACATGAAAAGGAAGTATTTTTATACAAATGTAGTTTATAGGTTATGTTTGAACTGAAAAAATAAAGTTAGAAACTTCAGTATCGACTTCTGATTATCGACTTCTGACGCTGCTGACCTTCAGTGGAACCTGAGAGAAAAGACATTTATCAGATTCTTCAACTACTGTCCTCTTTGTGTAACCATGTGTGTGTTGGCTAAACGTAACCACGTGTGTGTGTTGGCTAAACGCAACCACGTGTGTGTGTCGGCTAAACGTAATCACGTGTGTGTGTTGGCTAAACGTAACCACGTGTGTGTGTTGGCTAAACGTAACCACGTGTGTGTGCGTTGGCAAAACGTAATCACGTGTGTGTGTGTGTTGGCTAAACGTAACCACGTGTGTGTGTCGGCTAAATGTAGCCACGTGTGTGTGTTGGCTAAACGTAATCAAGTTTAGAGAAGCTAAAACAGGAGAAATATGATCTCGTTTCTTAGTTCCTGTTAGTACACGTGCTGCTGCATTCTGAATTAGCTGGAGAGTTTTTAAGGACTTACTAGAGCTACCTGATAATAGAGAGTTACAGTAATCCAGCCTTGAGGTAACAAAAGCGTGGACCAATTTTTTATCTTCTGCTGAGTAATAGTTTGCTCTGGCATTGTGGAGGCCCCTCTTATTAAGTTTTGAGACTGTATGCCCAGATTAAACGAGATTCTTCCAGTTTGGTTAATCGCCAATTCCTTTCAAACTGGTGTGTGTGTTGGCTAAACATAATGACGTGTGTGTTGGCTAAACGTAATGACGTGTGTGTGTGTTGGCTAAACGTAACTACGTGTGTGTGTGGCGGCTTAACATAACCACGTGTGTGTGACAGCTTAACATAATCATGTGTGTGTGTTGGCTAAACGTAATGACGTGTGTGTTGGCTAAACGTAATGACGTGTGTGTGTGTTGGCTAAACGTAACTACGTGTGGGTGTGGCAGCTTAACATAATCACGTGTGTGTGTTGGCTAAACGTAACCACGTGTGTGTGACGGCTTAACATAATCATGTGTGTGTGTTGGCTAAACGTAATGACGTGTGTGTGTTGGCTAAATGTAACCACGTGTGTGTGTTGGCTAAACATAACCACATGTGTGTGTGTTGGCTAAACGTAAACACATGTGTGTGTTGGTTAAATGTAACCACGTGTGTGTGTTGGCTAAACATAACCACATGTGTGTGTGTTGGCTAAATGTAACCACATGTGTGTGTGTTGGCTAAATGTAACCAGGTGTGTGTGTCGGCTAAACGTAACCACGTGTGTGTGTGTGTGTGTTGGCTAAACGTAACCACGTGTGTGGCGGCTTAACATAATCACGTGTGTGTGTTGGCTATGTGTGTTGGTTAAACGTAATGACGTGTGTGTTGGCTAAACGTAATGACGTGTGTGTGTGTTGGCTAAACGTAACCACGTGTGTGTGACGGCTTAACATAATCATGTGTGTGTGTTGGCTAAACGTAATGACATGTGTGTGTTGGCTAAACGTAATGACGTGTGTGTGTTGGCTAAACGTAATGACGTGTGTGTGTTGGCTAAACGTAACCATGTGTGTGTGTTGGCTAAACATAACCATGTGTGTGTGTTGGCTAAACGTAACCACGTGTGTGTGATGGCTTAACATAATCATGTGTGTGTGTTAGCTAAACGTAATGACGTGTGTGTGTTGGCTAAACGTAATGACGTGTGTGTGTGTTGGCTAAACGTAACCACGTGTGTGTGTGTTGGCTAAATGTAAACAAATGTGTGTGTTGGCTAAACGTAACCACGCGTGTGTGTTGGCTAAACGTAACCATGTGTGTGTGTTGGCTAAACGTTACCACGTGTGTGTGTTGGCTAAACGTAACCACATGTGTGTGTGTTGGCTAAATGTAACCGTGTGTGTGTGTTGGCTAAATGTAACCAGGTGTGTGTGTCGGCTAAACATAACCACGTGTGTGTGTGTGTGTGTGTGTGTGTGTGGCGGCTTAACATATCCACGTGTGTGTGTTGGCTAAACGTAATCCTGTGTGTGTGTTGGCTAAACGTAACCACGTGTGTGTGTTGGCTAAATATAATTACGTGTGTGTGTTGGCTAAATGTAACCACGCGTGTGTGTTGGCTAAATGTAACCACGCGTGTGTGTTGGCTAAACGTAACCACATGTCTGCAGACACGTGTGTTTTCTGACACCACAGATCATCCAGAAGGTTTCTGTTTTATCTTCATATTCTATTTTCGGATCTTATTCTTCTCTGCTTTATTTTCTTTCTTTCTTTTGTACATGTTTTGAGTTTTATTATTATATTTCTCTCACACTGTGCTGTTGACATGTTTTTTTTACTTATTTTATTTTTTTGTTCAGCATTTTGTTTTTAAATGTGTTTTTTTTTTTTTTTTTAAATTGATTTGATTTGAATATTCTTCTTTCATTTTACTGTCATATTAAAGTCAAATATTTTTACAGAGGGAATTTTGGATGTCTAATTTTATCACTTCATAAATTACAAAATACTATCAACAACCATTTTAAAAGAAATCACTTTTCACCATGTAGAAATAAAATGTTTTATAAATCAGGATATATAAACAAACCTTTGTACAAACCTTCTAGTCTGAGGAAAAAAATAATTTTGAAGAAATGACCTTTGAAGACGTGTTTTGTAAAATTCAATATATTATTTTAGATAAAAATAAAACAGATTTTAACTAACAGACATCACCATGAAACTTCCTCAGCTGATTACTGATATTAGAGTTAGAGATATTAACATAGGAGTTCTCTGAACTTTTATGTTAAAATATGCAAATTAGTCATTATGTAATTAAATATGCACTTTTATTACTAACTTCCAAAACAGAATCTGAAATGAACCTAAATGTGTATTTTTTTCCACGACTGAGAGACGACATGTTGCAACAGGAAAAATCACAAAACTTACCAGAACATGGAAAAAGTGTGTTGTTTTGTTTTAGATCATAAAAATACTGTCTGTCTGTGTGTCTCTGTGTGACTGTCTGTGTGACTGTCTGTCTGTCTGTCTGTCTGTCTCTGTGAGCACATCTACATTCATCTAGAGGATTCTAATGCTGCTACACACAGACAGACAGGCAGACAGAAAGACACTTTATTAGTTACCCAGAATTGAATTTAAAATCAATCAATCAATCAATCAATCAAT
>NC_065509.1:44513165-44514762 GCF_006386435.1 Epinephelus moara | reverse complement strand
TTTTTCATGGAGGCATGTGAGAAGAACAAACACTTTGATTTACTGATGACTAGGGGACCACGTTTAACAAGAGCAAAACTCAAAACATTTGGTTACATTGTAACCTTGGTTCTCTGAGTGAGGAGATTATCCCCCCCACCCAGTAGTCATATCATAACTATGGGAATTATCCCCATCTGGGGCAATGGACATGGAAAATTAATCTTTAAGACACGCCACTTTACGTGGCCCACATGCACCAGGCTATAAAAACCCCACCTTGCGCATGCACCCACTAATTTACATTGATTGGAACAGGTACCGAGCAGCCTTGAGCCTTGGGAGATAATCTCCTCACTCAGAGAACCCAGGTTACAATGTAACCGAATGTTCGCTATCGAATCGAGATTATCTCCCCACCCAGTAGTTTTATCATAACTAAGGGAACCCTTTAAGACACACCGTGAGGGGCCCCAGGAGACAGAGCAGATGCAGGTTCACAAGTACCCCCCCGGTTATTGAAAGAGACGTACCCACCGCCAGGTGCATTAGCAACAGAAAATACCCAATATGTGTGTGTACGAAAAAACACCACTGGGCTTAAACAAATGTACAGCAATCTTGCACCTTCAATGATCAGTGACACCACCAGACACTGTGTACCATAAGCATGGCTAACCCCACCAGACGCAGAGGTTGGGTGCAAGAAAGACCGCTCGGTTAGCCAGCCCGCTGCCAGGCCACTGACAATATGACATCACCCAGGGTGGGCCAAGGCACCCCCCCCCCCCAGCTCATGGGCATGGCTTACTATGTGGTGGCCCCCAGCACACGCTCCCCAAAGGAGGTTCCAGCAGCCACATTCAAGCAGTAATATCTGGCAAATGTAGATGGACTTGACCACGTAGCAGGTGCACAGACCTCCTAGAGAGGGTGGCACCACGCCACAAGGCCCACAAGATAGCTACACCTCGTGTTGAGCATGCATACCCACTAGTACTGGTATGCCCGCTCCTCTGTATGCCTGCTGAATTGTGTCCGTGACCCAGTGAGACAGCCTCGCCGTCGACACTGGCTGGCCCTGGCACTGGGCCTTAAAGCAGACAAAGAGTTGGTCTGTCCTTCTGAAGACTGCAGTGTGCCGGACATAGACCTTTAGGGCTCTAACAGGACAGAGATTTGAGTCTTCTTGACCCTCATCACCCTCCTTAGGGGGGCTGTAGGGTCGCAACTCCACCAACTGATTCAAATGAAAGTCTGCGATTACTTTTGGCAGGAATGCCAGGTTTGGGCGCAACATGACACCAGCGTCATCCGGCAGGAACCGACAACAGCTCTCATCCACTGACAGAGCATGCAGTTCCCCAACTCTTTTGGCTGACATCACTGCCAAGAGAAAAGCCACTTGAAGTGACAGCCACTTAATGCTGACTGACTGAAGAGGGACAAAAGGCTCCCGCTGCAGGGTGGCCAGCACTTGACCAAGGTCCCACGTTGGAATGGCTGTCCTCCTGGTGTGCACTGCAAGCTTCTGCGCATCCTCTAGGAACTGAGAGATGAGGCTGCAGTCACCATCTGCAAGCCTAGTATCCCCTGTATGATCTGTCTTGATAGCTGC
>NC_065509.1:44511701-44512381 GCF_006386435.1 Epinephelus moara | reverse complement strand
AAACAACTTCCAGGTGCATACCACCACCTACTGTACAAGAGTGTGCAATGTGTCCGAAATCATTCATTACTCCCTACTACATGTCATTTAGCCTGTTTCTTAAATCCTACTCGTAAACACGGCTCCTTCTTCTTCTGTGGTTTAATGGCTGCGGGCCTCTGCGAGCGTGCAAACCAGAGTTGCAAACTAGAGTTGGGTATAACGCGTTACTAAGTAACGCGTTATACCCAACTCTAGTTTGCAACTCTGGTTTGCAGTACTGGTTAGAGTACTTTGATTACTTTTTGCAGTAACGTATAACCTAACGCGTTAGTTTGCAGTTTGAGTAATCAAATACTTAAGTACATTTACAAACAAGACATCAGTTACTTCCGTTACTTTTAGAACGCTGGTCCTTCAGCTCCAAAACAGCAACGGCTGTCGTTTGGTTCTAATAACGGAAATAAACCTATCAGTCCGAAAGAAGCCACGGAGCTTGTGGCTCGCTACTTGGTCGGAGAAATGCTGGCTTTGTCTACGGTGGAGTCTAACTAGGTGGAGTAGGACTCGCTGACAGACATATTTCAGACTCAGGACTTGCATTAACGTTATGCCTGGTACACGCTACACGCTGGTACTCACCAATTATCCCCGGTCGTCTTTCACTGTGTGTGTGATGTCATCGGGTTATTCTTGTCCTA
>NC_065509.1:44509982-44511201 GCF_006386435.1 Epinephelus moara | reverse complement strand
TAATAAAACTTTCCATTAACACCAGAGTTTAACAGCCTATACTGAAGAAGTTCCCTATTAATCCAGTCGAAAGCTTTTTTAAAATCAATAAAGCAAGCAAAAGTGGACTTATTCAACTTAATTCTTGCACGTATAATGGAAGTTACTGCATATATATGATCAATACATGCTCTGGATTGTCTAAATCCGTTTTGCTCATCTACAAGCAAACCTGTCCTCTCAAGATCTTCTACAAGTCTCTTATTTAAAAGTGAAGAGTACAATTTATAGACACAGCTAATGAGGCTTATTCCCCTGTAGCTGAGTGGCAGTTTGGGATCATTTTTTGAAGATTTTGGAATAGGTTTAATAACAGTCTTGTGCCACTGTGTCGGGATAATGCCACTGTCAAAACAGGACTGAAATAACTCATATAACACATCAAACAATCTCGGCGACTTTAACATTTCATTCGAAATTTCATCAATTCCAGAGGCTTTTTTCCGTTTGCATTTATCCACGTTTTACCTCTTCAACAGAAAAATTTGCATTCAAAAATGAGTTACAATTATTTACATCAACTCTCATTTCAGTTTCCATAACCTCATTTATACTAGTTACTTCACTCAAAAAAGTATCATCAAAAGAACTTTTGCAACCACAAAATAGATCTGTGAAGTCTTTTTCCCACTTTTGTAATACTACTCCTAAAACAGAACTATATTCACCATTCTCGAGTTTGACCTCCATGGGTATTTCCCTAGACTTTCTGGGACCCAATCTGTTGATTTCATTCCAGAACTTTTGAGGGCTATGGGTTTGTAAATAATCAATATGCAATGACAGACCTCTATTAAAACTGCGTTTCACTGTGCGTAACCTTTTATCAAAATTAGTTTGGCTTTTCTAAAATTCTATCTTCAGCCCTTCCCTCAGATTTTCGTTTTTGCATCTTAGAAATCTTTTCTCTGCTGTTCTTAGATTGTGCCATAGGGTCTGCAAGTCTTGATTCCAGTAGGGTTTGTAAATTTTACTAAAACCTTTATGAGGATTACATTTCTTTTTAACACATTTATTCAATTCTAAATGGACACAGCCACACAGTCTATCATACCAGGCATCCAGACTCCTTTGATTATTTTTAATACCTCCCAGTTGCACACTTAAGTTAAGCAAAATATCATTACATTGGCTAGAGGATAAAAATGAATCAGGGAGATGTTTTTGTGTTACTGCTTTT
>NC_065509.1:44498090-44509385 GCF_006386435.1 Epinephelus moara | reverse complement strand
ACATTTATGGGTTGAGCAGTTACCGATCAATCCTCCGCACTCTCTCTCCTGGCCCCGCGGCTCCTTGTGTTGCGGCTGGCACTGCCACCTGGCTCCGCCTGGTCCCGCTTCACCAGTCTCCCGCTGCCAGTCAGGAAATACTCCTTTCCAAACGGGAGTTCAGTGAGAAGAGTCCTGAAGTTCAAGTTAACCAGCCTCTCCGCGTGTGACTTTGCTGCATGGTTGTGTTGAAATGTGCAGACGTATGCAGACGTGTGTAAGTACGGAGGTGTTGCTGATAATATATATTTGTGGGATTGCAGTGAGCTCCATCAGCACAATACACCACATATATCATTATTAAGCTATCACACACACATGGCTGAGGATCACTACGTATTTAAACGTATTTGTGCATATCATCGAGCGGGGCCAACGTGTCAGTGTTTATAGGTGTGTTCTGGGTTGGCAGATAATCAACTGTGGCCTCTGGAGCGTGGACAAGCAAAGTCATAAAACATAACATAAAGCAGGAGACGCAGATCTCTTATAAACAGTAAACATGGGAGGGTTACTACGTGTCAACCATATGAGAGCTGTCCTTTAAGACACACAGCAGCTGGAAATTTACCAAAATAATTTGACTCCAACTTGAGTTACTTTGTGATACTTGACTTATTTCCATTTTCTGCCACTGTACTTTTTTTTTAACTTTTATTTCAAAAGCAAATACTGTTACCTATGACTTTACCCCCGTGTGCATGCATTTAGGCATACACACATGGACATTTACATGCATACACACACACACACACACACACCCATACACATCACACTGGGTACATTGTGGAATGTTTTGTTGTATCTTGGTTGTATTTTTGTCCTGCATTTATTTAACACCTTTACTGACTTTACGGATTCAGATTAAAAATAGAAAATATAATCAACAAACACATTCTGATGTGTTATTTATTATAAGACTTTATTGCTCATCATAAAGGTACTTGATGAGGTCCAGGTCAGGTCAGGCCTGTGTTTCTTTCTTTACTCAAACAGTTCTGGTAAAATAAAAACACTCCTGCTGACCCTGGTGTTACAGGAAGGTGTTAACCATCTGAAATCAAATCTCATAAAATAAGATAAGATAAGATAAGATAAGATAAGATCAACCTTTATTGTCTGTCACAAGTAACAGAAATGTGTCTTTGGCAAGCTCCGAAATAAAATAGACAAGGACATACAAAACACAATAGACATTATACAACATATCTGGGTGGGACTTCTTAAAATACTAAATGAATATTGGACATACTTAGCTTCAGGTTCATGTAGCTAATGTTAGCTACAGCCGCCAATCAGAGTGTGTCCTCCGCCTCACTCTCCGCCGATACAGAACACCTCACAGGGAGGAGAGCAGGCAGCAGCTCCAGAGACTGACCTCCAGTCAGATCAAACCCCAGCTCAGAGGGACCGGACAGCCCCGACTCCCCTCCATGTCAGCAAACTTTCTGTTGCTGCTGTTACACAGGTTGGACCTGACGCTGCCTCATTTTTTTCTAGATTTCCACTGAGCCCAGCTTTAACTTGGAACCACTAACCCTCAACTTCTACACTTCCTGTATGCTTCAAAAGATATGCACAACTTGGCATTGCAGTACATTTTTGATTAACTGTGGCATGGGCCTCTAGTTTCGCAGACCGGGTGAGGCGGAGGCGCAGCGCACCTGCGCTTTGCCAACTGGGTGTGGCCAGGCGGATTTTGCAAGTTTGGCACACCGTGCGCGCTGGTGCAGCTACTCCTCTTTCCCACCTCCGTCCCTCCTACCTGCGCAAGTCGGAAAGAGGGAGGAGAGAAGGCGTGGAGTGGGTTTTACACACATCACACCAATCAAATGAGCCCCTCTCCTCGCCCTTAAATGCGCCGCGCGAAGGCGTAATGAGAGTTTACTCAATTCGCCATGGCAGAAGAGAGCAGCAGCGTCAGACGGCCAAACTTCTCCCAGGAGGAAACTGATGTTTTGGTCCGGGAGGTCCAAGCTCGCAGTGTCCGAATATACGGAACTGCGAGCAGACCTCCACGGGCTGATGATGCAAAGGTAGCCTGGGAGGAGGTCACCACAATTGTAAATCAATGTTGCGTTTCTCTCGTGCGCGCGCGCTCTCTCTTTCTCTCTCGCAGTCTCACTCTGTTTCTTTTCTTTTGACTTTTCTAAGATGACAGATGCTGAATATATACTCCCTATCTGATGCTGTGGCTGTTTGTGGTTGGCTGAGAGGGATGTGAACTCATTAGTTTGCAGCTGTGTTAATCAAATCAGGTTGGGTTTCCATTACGCGTGCCAAACGTGCCAAACGGTGCCAATCCCCTTTGATCTGACATCAGATGTGACGGGACAGTCGATATAGAGATACATTTATGTGCTGATTGCAGATAGTTGCATTGAATAGTGGTTTTTTGGGTATTTATTGCATCGTTAATGTGCCTGATATTCTGGAAACCTGCCTGTGAGGTTTTGGTGACGTGTGCGCACTGTCCGCCGGTCAGCCAAACTTCGGCTTACACCGGCTGCGCTCCGCCTGCGCTGACAGTAGACCTGGTTTCAGCTGGCGAGCTTTTAGCGCACCTTCGGCGAAGCCTTTTGGCATGAAACTGTCACTGCGCCAAGCTGGATCTGTCGACACCTCCCCCTGCTGCGCCGCCACACCCATCTCAGCGCACCTCGGTCTGCCAAACTACCAAACTGAGCGCGCCTTGGGTTGCGCTGCTCGAAACTAGCTCTGCGCGGGGTTAGCCGCCCGGCTCTGCGTCGGGAAACTAGAGGCCATGATGATGAAATGAGATGCTGTATTCCAAGGGGCTATCCTAAATAAACTGAATTGAATTGAATGATCCTGTGCAACTAAAACACGTCAGCCATGCTTGTTTTTCTCTTGTCAAAGTTCCCACTTTGTAAACAAAATAAGCACACTGGATTCAGCATTCAGGATTCATTTTTACATTTACACATTGAGGAAATTTGTCACCAGTGAACTGAAGAAACAAACAAAAAAAAAAACCTTCAGAAATGTTCAGAAGAGGATCATATTATCTCAGGAGTGTGATCTCATTAGAGCAGAGAAAGAGTCAGAAGATCAGGACATTGTAAAAATGTTCATCAGTGGTCTGACAATGATCATACATTCAAATGAACAGGATTGATAAATGATGAGGACAGTCTTTGTCTGCTCTGTGATTTAATGGAAATTAAAAATGACTCTCATTTCATGTTCTATTGTCCTTTCTGTGATGAGCTGAAAGAGACGCTTCGCAGCATAATTGCCTCAATTTCTGTTAATTTTTGTTGAATGGATGGTAATGACTTCAGACTGCTAAATTTAGAAAGTCTGGGAAGAGATGGAAACATGGTCTGTTTGTCTGACTTCAAAATCAGAGTACACCGAGACACTGATTTAAAAAACAAGCATCCTTCACCAAGTCCACAGGACGTATCCCGACGTTGTCTCTGAGAAATCATGCTTATAATTAACAACAGCATTAAACATTAAATTTTAAGAACAGCGTATAATGTCATGTTATCAGGGAAAGTTTGTATTTTTCAAACTGCATCTTCACATGTTTTTTGTGTCAGAGTGTCTCATGGAAACAACAGGTTTTAAATTTGTCCAGAATTAAGAGAGACTGTGACAGATGGCTCTAACCACCAACACTGCTTTGTTTGTTACTGACTCAGATTGTTCTTCTGAGTGTCCGACAACATGATGAAAGGATCCTAACAGAGACAGACCTATGTGTTAGAAAGGAAGATCCTTTTTGTTTAACCAGAAATCACCATCACCAAACCCACCAGAATACATTTAAATAAACAGTTTATCATCATTAAACACACTTCACTCAGTGTCAACAGAAACAAAATAAAACTCACAGAAACCATCTTGGTTCATCTTTCCACTGTTCCAACAATCACCAGCTCTGGTTTGGTTTAAATTAGGGTGACCATATTTTGATTTCCAAAAAAGAGGACACTCAGCCTGGCCACAAGATAGCCTACTTAAATGATACTCGCAGTTTACTCAAAGATGCCCTATAATTTTAATATATTTAAAGATTATGTATGGATAGAATATTCAGTTATATTACAAAATAATATCTCTCAAAGACAGAAATTCAGGTAGGCCCCTATAGATAGGGGACACATACACACATTGGAGTGTGGCTACCCGATCCGAGCCAGACGGGTCCCGACGGGTCCTGATGGGTCCCGACGGGTCGGGCCGGGTTCGGTCAAAAATGTATAAATTGTAGGCCTATTTGGGCTTGGGTCGGATTCAGTCAGCTTTCAGTGAAAATGTAGTGTAAAATAAATAAAATCCTATTGTCTGTCCTGTTTATTGCTTGGGGACTGTTATTTACGTGACAACACCTGAACAGAACACACACACAGACACAGACATTGGCTGTTTGTTTACCTCTCCCCTCGCTGGAAGCCTCGGACCTCCAGCCGCCCGCTCCCGTCTCAAACACGGAGGTCTCCCTCTCCACGGAGCACCCACGGTGCACCGCCGGCCTGTTAAATAGCCTGTAACCATAACAACTGTGTGACACAAACTCAGTGCTTTAGTAACTGAATAATGTCGGGCTCAGTTTGGTTTCGGACATAACAAAACAGAATGACTGTCGGGTTCAGACAGAAATATGCGGCCCGTGCCGCACTCTAACACACACACACATACACACGGAAAACCGGACATTATCATCAATTCATGAACAACCCCCGGGCGCCCCAGACAGGACATGAAAAGTGGACATGTCTGGGCAAAAGAGGACGTTTGGTCAGCCTAGTTTAAATTAACCCTTAATGCACCAGTTAGATGTGAAAGCATGCTGCCTCTATACACATTGTAGTACATGAATGTTTGCTCCACAGGATCTGAGCTCCATCATTCTCAGACATCTAGAATGGGGTGTACTGAACACAGTAGCCTCTGGGGGGCAGCAACAATCAACTTTTACTGTTGATTATTTGTTGTTTTTTTTTCTGAGGAGTTCTTTTTCGCACCTGATTTTTTTTCTAGCTCTTTCTGTTTTAAGACAATTTCACCTCATTTCTATGCGTCCTTAAAGTCTCAGCCTTGGCCTCTAATAAAATATTCAGTGTGTGGCCTCAGGACTCGGACTCATTAAAGCAGATTTCTATCTTTGTCATGAGGGGCCTCCTTCTGGCTCCAGCCCTGCAGAGTCTAAGAAACGAGATGTTAATAGAATTCATGAAAAGAGCCTTTTCCTGTGTCTGCTGGACGATTAGCCGGAGTGGACGGAGAGGAGGTCCTCACAAGAGTCTGAATGTGCCGAATTTATTTAGCATCCATCTCAGACTGAAATTAGATTTGGTTCTGGGTTGTTGCCATACATTTTAATTTTTCCTTTTTCTTTTTTGTATAGAGTATCTGTCTGCTTCACAGTTACATCTTTATTTATCATATTTACACAAAAAAAAAACAAAAACAAAAACACTGACGTTACAAAGAACTGGTTGAACCTGTCGGGTCATAGGGTACAGATGAACCCAGCCCAATGCCAAGGGGGGGCCCATGAAAATGTCTATGGTCTACGGTTGGCCCTTAAATGGAATCAAGTTCAACGATTTACTTACTCATTTAAATCACTGAGAATATAAATTATTTGTATTTACATGATAAATAAATGCATTGTTTTCATTATGGCACATTTCAACGCTGTCTTGTTGGAGAGGGGGCCAAATAATGCTCCAAAGTTACGCTGTCTTGTTGGAGAGGGGGCCAAATAAAGCTCCAAAGTTACCCTGTCTTGTTGGAGAGGGGGCCAAATAAAGCTACAAAGTTACCCTGTCTTGTTGGAGAGGGGGCCAAATAATGCTCCAAAGTTACGAGGGAAGAAGAAACAGACTTTTTTTTCTCCAAAATGGTGTATTTAAATATTTGTGTATGATAAATATTGACAGCAACATCCTCGTTACACTACTGTGAAATAGCCCAAGGCCATTATTTGCTGAAATCACTGAACTCAACAGGCCTTTATTTGAGACAAGTCTCTATCTGAGACAATCCTCTATTTGAGATTGGCCTTTATTTGAGACAAGTCTCTATCTGAGACAATCCTCTATTTGAGACAGGCCTTTATTTGAGACAGGTCTCTATTTGAGACAGGCCTTTATTTGAGACAGGTGTCTATTTGAGACAAGCCTCTATTTGAGGCAGGCCTTTATTTGAGACAGGTCACTATTTGTGAAAGGCCTTTATTTGAGAAAGGCCTCTATTTGAGACAAGCCTATATTTGAGAAAGGCCATTATTTGAGACAGGCCTTTATCTGAGTAAGGTCTCTATTTGAGACGGGCCTTTAATTCCTTTTTACAAAAAACTGTTGCCCAGCAAAGATCAGGAAATACAATCTGTTGTCTACTTTAACCGGTCTGAATATTACTGTACAAAAACCAGGCTTCAGATGAATTATCAGTTCTGAATCGTTGATCTAATCAAACTCTGACAGGGAGTAAACAGGCAGTAATCAGGAAGTAAACAGGAAGTGAACAGGCAGTGAACAGGCAGTAAACAGGAAGTAAACCGGCAACAAGCAGGAATTAAACAGGGGTAAACAGGAAGTACACAGGCAGTAAATGGGCAATAATCAGGAAGTAAACAGGCAGTAAATAGGAAGTAAAGAGGGGGTAAACAGGAACTAAACAGGCAGTGAGCAGGCAATAAACAGGGAGTAAACAGACAGTGAACAGGAAGTAAATGGGCAGTAAACAGGCAGTAAACTGGCAGTAAACAGGCGGTAAACTGGAAGTAAACAGGCAGTACACAGGCAGGAAATGGGCAGTAAACAGGACATAAACAGGAAGTAAAGAGGCAGTAAAGAGGCAGTAAACTGGAAGTAAACAGGCAGCGTGCATGAAGCCACGAACACTGAGGCAGTGACGACCTTTTAAGTCTATGCCATTTTTCCAGTTTCTGTGTACTGTTTGATGATGTGTATCTGAACTGAGGTGAGATATATTTACTTGGCCGCGTTAGGAATTCCATCTGAATCACATGTTGCGTGACATGAATGCTGCTACGCCGAGCGAAAAGGTCATCTGTAATTGAAACTGTGACATTGAAACTGCAGGACAGAGGTGGAATTAATGGTCTGTCCTTGTATTCACAGATGCAGTTATTCTGCCCCCCAGTGTCGACAGACGGCACATGGTCTGTTTTGTTTTTTTATTGTCTTTGCTGTTTTCAGGTTTATAGGTTTATCCCTTAATTCTTTATATATGACACAGAGACTTTAAATGTCTTTCCTGACTAAATACTCTGCTCCAACATGCACAGCAGCAGGAATAGTTCGTTCATTTGATCTTTGACCTCGACAGCCTCAGAATTAAAGCCTGTAGTATGACTGTATTTAATGTGAGTTACATCTACGGGTGCTTTTTATATTTCTGTTTGAAATGTGAGCTGTAGATTTCATGCAGCTGTGAAATGACCTAAATATTTGGTTTCAGGGGGTTGACAGGGATCAGGTCAACAGCTCAGTATCAGTCTGTGTCACAGCTGATCCGCCGACCCCATCATGGATTGATTTAAAGCTGGACAGGATTCCTGTTTTTATTTATCAAAGAATCTTCAACATCGCAAAGTTTTCACAGGCGTCCTCGACTGATTCATACCTCTGCCACTTTTCTCACATTTATCAAAGTCTGAATCCTACATTACCCACAATCACACCAGCTACTACGATTTATGACCAGGGGGACATCCACACCCACTTCACCACCACCACCCACTCCACCACCACCACCACCCACCAACAGCTCTGATACGGTCTCTGAGCTGTCGGAGTCTCTAACAAACACTTCCAGATCCAGGTCAGGCTCCATTTTACATGCAGTTACTCAATATGATTAGAAAGCACAGACGGCCGAGGCAGCTGGTTCACAGAAAACTGTTTTTTCTTTCAATAAGACTGAGATGGTTGAATTAAATTTCTCCATTTACTTTAAACAAAACAAGGAGAGAAATAAAGTCTGAGTGATTAAAGTGAAATTACTCAATGTGTGAAGAAAATACTGTTAAGTTTTAAATCATAAAATCAAATCAGGACTTTTCATCTATCGACATCTCCACAGTTTTTGTAATGTCTTCATTTATGTAATTTATTTAATATGCAGAAATAGTTAGCTTAACACTGTAGCGTTATGTATTATTCAGCTCCAACAACAGAACACAACACGGTTAATACTGTCAGATACCTTCCGTCCAGTGGTGTGTTATGCCCAGCTCGTTTAAGAGCACAACAAAAGAGGGAGAACCACACAGCAACCAGTTAGATTAACCAAAGATTTATTTAAAGAATAAGATTTAAGTGCAGATCAGTAATCAGTGGTGTGGTGAGAGGTGTTGGATGTATGAGGTGTATGTGTGTAATCATAAGGAACCAAAAGAGCCAACGTAACACAACCCAAACCAAACCAAACAACGCTGGGGTTGCCTGGAGGCCCCAGCCATCCAGGAAGGAGAGAGAGAGCCATCTTGGAATGGCCATGCCTTTATAGACAAGGCCACAGGTGAGGTGAATCCCCTGACGAGATGGGAGGGAGACAGGCAGGGAGAACCTGGGAAGGGAGGAGCACAGAGAGGCCAGCAAAACACAACATGGCCGAGGCCATCACAGGTGCAAAGTAACTCACTACATTTACTTGAGTACCGTACTTAAGTACAGTTTATAGGTACTTGCTCTTTAGTGGAGTTTTTCTATTTGATGGTACTTCGTACTTTTTCTCCATTACAGAGGGAAATATTCTACTTTTTACTGCATATTAATTTGTCATCTTTAGTTACTTTACAGATTGAAACCATTTATACAAAAAATAAATCAACTCATAAACTGTTTGAAACAGGTACTTCATCAATAAATGCTTATTTTGTCGCCCCTAAACTTCCCCCTGAGCTCACACACCTAAATTTCCTCCTGAGCTCACACACCTAAACGTCCCTCTGAGCCCACACACCTAAACTTCCCCGAGCCCACACACCTAAACTTCCTCCTGAGCCCACACACCTAAACTTCCTCCTGAGCCCACACACCTAAACTTCCCTCTGAACCCACACACCTAAACTTCCTCCTGAGCTCACACACCTAAATTTCCTCCTGAGCTCACACACCTAAACTTCCCTCTGAGCCCACACACCTAAACTTCCCCCTGAGCCCACACACCTAAACTTCCTCCTGAGCCCACACACCTAAACTTCCTCCTGAGCCCACACACCTAAACTTCCCTCTCAACCCACACACCTAAACTCCCCTCTGAGCCCACACACCTAAACTTCCTCCTGAGCCCACACACCTAAACTTCCTCCTGAGCTCACACACCTAAATTTCCTCCTGAGCCCACACACCTAAACTTCCTCCTGAGCCCACACACCTAAACTTCCCTCTGAACCCACACACCTAAACTTCCTCCTGAGCCCACACACCTAAACTTCCCTCTGAACCCACACACCTAAACTTCCTCCTGAGCCCACACACCTAAACTTCCCCCTGAGCCCACACACCTAAACTTCCTCCTGAGCTCACACACCTAAACTTCCTCCTGAGCCCACACACCTAAACTTCCTCCTGAGCCCACACACCTAAACTTCCTCCTGAGCCCACACACCTAAACTTCCTCCTGAACCCACACACCTAAACTTCCTCCTGAGCCCACACACCTAAACTTCCCTCTGAACCCACACACCTAAACTTCCTCCTGAGCCCACACACCTAAATTTCCCTCTGAACCCACACACCTAAACTTCCTCCTGAGCCCACACACCTAAACTTCCCTCTGAACCCACACACCTAAACTTCCTCCTGAGCCCACACACCTAAACTTCCTCCTGAGCTCACACACCTAAACTTCCTCCTGAACTGATACACCTAAACTTCCCTCTCAACCCACACACCTAAACTTCCTCCTGAGTCCACACACATAAACTTCCTCCTGAACTGATACACCGACAGGACCAAATGGCCGACCTGGTACACAACAGAGTTCAACGAACATAATGTCACTGTTATTAGAGAATCTGGTCACATGTTGTGACGCACGGCGGGATGAGCTTTCCTTGACAAACAGATCCATACATTCGTACCACAGGTCAGTACTCTTTACACAGGTCACACACAAACAGTAGAGCTGTGTTGCTGTTGTTCAGAGGGATGTTTATTCATCTTCAAAGTCTCATTGGTCAAAGAGCTCAAAAACAAATTTCAGACTTCTTAGTTTACATGGACTCTAAAAGTCAGGAAAATATGAAATCCCAAAATGTCAGAGATAGCCTGAAGGTAATTCAATTCAATTCAGCTTTATTTAAAGTGTAAAATCACCATAAACATGGTCTTGCAACACTTTGCAGTTCACATAGAAAAAATATACATTAGAAAAATACAAATCACAAATAAAAAATACAATTTACAAATAAGCACAATTATTTACAAAAACAATTAAAATGAATTAAAAAAAAAGTGCTATCAAGTTGTGCCATATGCTTGGGAAAATAAATAGGTTTTTAGTCTCGATTTAAAGATGTCAACGGATTCAGCATCCCTTACTGATTGGGGGAGCTGGTTCCAGAGAAGTGGGGCGTGGTGGGAAAATGCTCTACCACCTACTGATTTTTTGTTAACTTTGGGAACTGTGAGGTAGTTACCATTCTGTGAGCGGAGAGCACGTGTTGGAACGTATGGAATGATTAGTTCAGATAAGTATGGGGATGCTAGGCCATGTAGAGATTTGTAGGTGAGTTAAAGCAGCTTGAAGTCTGATCTGGACTGGATCGGGAGCCAGTGAAGAGTGATTAAAGCTGGGGTTATATGATCATATTTCCTGGTTTTGGTTAGTATCCTGGCTGCTGCATTTTGAACAAGTTGTAATTTGTTTGTGCTGCAGTGCGATAGAACAGAGAAGAGGATATTGCAGTAATCTAGTCTAGATGAAACAAAGGCATGAACTAAGACTTTTGCATCTGAGGTATTTAGCAGGGGACGGATCTTTGAGATGTTGCGTAGATGGAAAAATGCTATCTGAGTGATTTCTCTGATGTGAGCATCGAAAGACAGAGATGAATCAAAAGTCACACCAAGGTTTTTAACTGTTGAGTTTGGGGTGACAACACAGTTGTCGATGTTTAGACTAAGGTCAGTGAGGAGTGGTAGTTGGGTGCTCGGGCCTATGATTAGAAGTTCGGTTTTGTTGGCATTCAGTCGTAAAAAAATTTGTGACATCCAGTGAGTAACAGCAGCTAAGCAGGATTCA
>NC_065509.1:44491678-44497294 GCF_006386435.1 Epinephelus moara | reverse complement strand
TCAATCAATCAATCAATCAATTTTATTTATAAAGCCCAATATCACAAATCACAATTTGCCTCACAGGGCTTTACAGCATACGACATCCCTCTGTCCTTATGACCCTCACAGCTGATCAGGAAAAACTCCCCAAAAAACCCTTTAATGGGGAAAAAATGGTAGAAACCTCAGGAAGAGCAGCTGAGGAGGGATCCCTCTTCCAGGACGGGCAGACGTGCAATAGATGTCGTAACTGCAAGACAGTGGAGCACAAAGGCTCTGGAGAAGAAGCCGAGTTAGTGACATGCAGTACGGCCAAGTTAGTGACATGCAGTACGGCCGAGTTAGCAATGAGTTAACATCTGGTTCACTGATGTTCGAGGCGAGCGTGATCTGTCTGAAATGAGACAAATTAACACCAGAACAACAGACGTATGAAAAACAGCGAGAGATCACGTCTCCATAAGAGCACAGGTTAAAGAATGACTTTTATTTATTAATGCTGTGTCTCTGTCTCATTTTCAGTCAGTTTATTAAAAAGAAAAATAAATCAACCCTAGAACAGACGTCAGGGTCATTTCCATGATTGAGAGCTGTTTGAGTCCATATATTTTTTTATAGGAAAATAATCCTGCTTTGTATATCTTTATTTATTATTATTTTACAACAGTTTTACCATCTCACTAATCATATACACACCGATCAGCCAAAACATTAAAACCACTGACAGATGACATGAACAATACTGACCATCTTGTGACAATACTCTGCTGGGAAACTTGAAGCACTTCCTTCATCCAAACACTGCTGTGGACCGCAGTAATCCGTATGACACAGTGAGACAGAAAAAGAGACTTAGAGAGAGATGCAGGACAGACTGTTCTGACAGTAGCTTACAACAACATTAATTAAATTAATAATATTCTAATAATAATTACAGCTATTGTGGTACAATGTTGTCATAATTGAACTGAACCCAAATGCATGACCCAGGAAACAAAGTTCAAACAAATAATCTTTTAATGGCAAAGTATCAACAGAAAATCACTCATACAGAGGAAAACTTACTTCAAAACACTTAAGAACAAACGTATCAAAGTAATACAAAACCTGACAAGACAAAGAGCATGGGGCTTCTCTGACACAGGACAAGACGAACTGGCACAGAACAAAGGGAGACAGACTAATATACACAAGGTAATGGGGAACAGGTGGAAACAATCAGTTACCTGAAACGAGAGGAGAGTCAGATTTCAAAATTAAACAGGAAGCCACGAGACAACATAGACACAAGACAGAAACTAAACACAGCCAAATTTCTTGGACATCACACAATAAGTGTATATTAAGTAGCAGAACTTCACCTCACAACCGACAGATCTGAAAGGATCCACTGCCAATGCCCCAGTGCCAGACTCCAGCACACCCCAAGTCCGATCCTAAAAGGCCCCACTGTGGATCATGGGAATCTCAGGGGTACCAGGTTTTAATGTTTTGTCTGTTCGCTGTTTGGCTGTATGTTTAATGTAAACATTTCATAATGTATTTCAAAGACACTGAAAACTGTTCCTCAGCTTATTGTCAGACGTCTTTTTGTCATAAACTGCTGAAGTTTCTAAATGTATGTGGTCAGGGTTAAATTCTGATGACACGTGTATATGAACTCCTGTTGGGAGTAAAATTCATTTATTATATTTATTTATTTATATTTAGTTAATGAAGTCACATGATGAGACTCTGACTCACATATTTTTCACAACTCCTCTTTAATAAAGAGGATCCCTGTGTTCTCTCTGTGTTTCTGTGTGGTCGTCATAAACGAGTGAATGAACCCTGACCTCTGATGGTTCATGAGCTCTGTCCTGTTTGTGCTGTTGTGTTGAGATACGATCATGTAAAGACAGGAAGTTATCAGTTGGGTCGTTGGTCTGTGTGTTTGACACACATTAAAGCTTCTTTACTCAAACATCACGTGCTCCATCCATGTCAACCACACCTGTCGTCATCGACCAATCAGAGGCCAGAATCCGTCCCCACCACTGACACATGTCAGACCTGACAGAGTTCAAGGAGACACAGACGAGTTGTTTTGTAACGTGTGACCTCACGTGTTTGTGTTTCATGTACTTTGTGCACAGTTGATACAATCTGGGTTTTATATTTCAGACATTATGATATAAGTATAAATTATGACTATAAATAATACATAATAATTTGTCATATGCAACTTACTGTTTTTAGATTTAAAATGTTCAATGGATTTCTCTGTATTTCATAAATCTGTAACTTCAGGTGATGAGTATCTGTAATTATTATTAAACTAGAGGCTTTGAAATACCAAGTTATCACTGACAGAAATTTCACACACTCATTTATTTATATATTTTTAAGTTAGATTAACTGAAGGGAATTCGTGATGTGATGGTGGCACAGTCACATAAAACAAACTGAGCGATGAGAAGAGATATGTTTTTCTTTACATGTTAATATGTAACAAAGTTTATTAAACTTCACTGAGTTAAAGATTTCAAAATGTTTCTCGTCTTAAATCAGACAAACCTTCCAAACTGTACTTTCTATACTCGACAGATACTGACATACAAACACTGCTTGTAGCGCCACATTATGTAAAAATATGTCGCATTTTGTAATAAAATTCTTGAACACAATATGTAATAAAGTTTGCCGCGTTTTGTAATAAGTTGTTACATATTGCACCGGTTATTACAAAATGTACGTGTTGCACTTTTTTTATGGAGAAAATGTAATAATTTGGTGCATTATGTAATAAACCACCAAAATAGATGTCTTAGTTAGAAAAAACATGATAACATCAGAACAACATTAAACATTCTAGCATGAATCATAACTAAGAATTAATTTCAAAAACTAGTAGGATGTTTCATTGGTCAAAATTAAATCAAATATACCTGTGTTTATTACAATAATAGAGAATGTGTTTGAAAGTTCATAGAGACAATAACTGCACTAAATGAGTGTTACGGACACAAACATTACAGGCGCACTGAAATGTTGAGAGCCATACACACATGCAGTCTGGATTATGTTATGCATATATATGTGATAGAAAGCAGACAAAAGATAAAAACAAATGTGGAACAGAAAAAAACTTTATTCCAGTTCCATTTGTGTTAATGCAACATAGATGTCCCTTTCTATAATGATTAACAATAGTATATAAACTGACTAAAACAGCCTAAACAATCTTTCAAATCAAAATGAGATATCATGTTATTAAATTTAAAAAGAAGGCTATCCACAATTGCCTATTGACAAAAAGATTTGTAATATTTCCAATATACAAGAAATTTACTTTAGACTTGACAAAAAACATCTTCTCTAGTAGCAACAGTAGAAAGACCTTTTCCTCCAACATAATCTTCTCTTAAAACAACCAGCACTTAGTAAGATTAAAGATAATCAGTCAGAAAAAATGCCGAACTAGGTACAACAGACACATACTGTTCAAGGTTAAATCTGATCTGTGCCACATTTGGAATTTCCTCCTATCACTTTCCTTTATTCATTCACTCTTTACATCATATCTTCTTTCTTTGTTTTTTCCTGTTGTAACTTATGTCAGGATATGAAGTTCAGTATTTATTGTGAGGGTTGAACAAGTCAATCAGTCACAAATTATATGATAACATATTATGTTTTCCAAAAAATGTCCTTGATTTTGAAAGCTTCAACAAAACCCAGGCCCTCATCCACTTGTTATTTTTTTCCAAATAGCTCCCTTAATCTCACTGAGAGACTACTACCACATCCTGCTGATTTATATAGCCTCATAACACTAATGACACTGTCACTGTCACGTTCCAACTGAAGGCTTTCAGCTAAAGATTTCCTGATGTAGATTTGAGGAAGAAATGGTGATGCAAGGTCTTGAAAAAGTTTAGAAACCCTGTTGAACACACCAAGCATTGACATGCCAGCATGTAGTGTTAACTGGGATGATATATGACAGCAATTCTGTCGGCAGGTTGGGTATGTCACAATTTCCATCATCATATAGAAGGGCATCATCATGGGGTATGTCCAGGGGATCATTATGGCGTTCATCCAGAGCACAGTCATCGGATTTATCCAGCAAATGGTGATGGTGTACATTGAACAAAGCATCATGGCACTCATTCAGGATATCAGAGGCTTCAAAAAGGGCATCATGATGGCGTTCATCCAGAGCACAGTCATTTGGTTCATCCGGGAAATGGTGATGGTTTTCATCAAACGTAGCATTATGGCATTCACTCAGGGCATCAGTGGCTTCATTCAGGGCATCATCATGGAGACCATCTGGTTCATCATCTTCTTGGTTTGATCCACACTCATATCTTTGAAAATGTCCCTTCTCTCTCAGCTTCCACAATATTCTCAATGAATGAAGAGACTGACCCCCCCCCCAGACTGAGGTAATATTCTCCATGGCCCTCTGCAATGTGTCCAAGGACCAGCAATGGCAAGCTTTCTGAGTATGTGTTAGACTGTGATATAATAGAAGAGGCATCAGTTTCCAGTGTGGAGATAATGAGAAATTGGACACTAAAAACCTGAGTTGCCCTTTGTCGTGTCAAGTGATTGCCGTAGGTCCCACATCGCGACATGCACAAGTATGCATCCCAGTCATTTCCATCTACATAGTGAGACAAAGGTATTCCATTTACGGTAAATGGATAAGATCTGAGATCTTGGACTATTTCATCCCTTAGGGTTGCTGCTGATCTGAATATTCCTAATGAAGCAAGCTGATCTGCCATGGCGCTAAACTGACAATTTCCCTCGGGTGCTGGGTCAAACGGTACACTCACATGTCAGGAGTTATAGTCCCTCAGTCTGTCTTCATGTGTATGGCATCTAGAGGTGGGTTGGAAAACCACTGATTTGTAACATACACACAAAATGAGGCTTGTAAGGCTGACGTGCTGACATATTGCGGTGAGCGTGTTTTGTCATTTCCGCTGTTTTCTGTGACAGCATCTCTGTGCTGCTCTAGTGAATTCTACTAGCCTGTTCTCTGCTTTTCCTCACTTCGGTTGCTTAACATCCATTTCAAGTCTTAACCCACACTAGTTCTGTTTAAGCACTTATAGCTCTCCTCCTTCTTAAAGGGATAGTTCACCCAAAAATTCAAATTCAGCCATCATCTACTCACCCATATACCGATGGAGGCCCTGGTGTAGTTTTAGAGTCCTCACATCCCTTGCAGAGATCGGCAGGGGAAGCGGCCAGCACACCTAATGGCATACCGCGCCCCAGACTAACGTCCAAGAACACAAAATTGAATCCACAAAGTATCTTCCTACTGCTCATCCGTAGTGATCCAAGTGTGCTGAAGCCCCGACATAAAAAGTTGTTTCGAAAAACATCATATGAGCTCTGTTTTTAGCCTCACTGTAGCCTGTAGCTCTAACTGTTTCTCTGTGTTTCGCGTTCACGTGTGCGCGCTCAGGGTGATCGGTGATCTCTGAAGAGCAGCAGTCTCATCAGTACTGATGTCCAGATTCTCAAGTGCAGGCATCGCCAATTCCCAGTCTGAGCAGCAAAGACTTTCCTCATCCGTTGAAATTGCTTTGCATTTCAAACAACTACACCACCAGGTTTCCAGTGCTCGAC
>NC_065509.1:44483544-44491178 GCF_006386435.1 Epinephelus moara | reverse complement strand
GTCTGTGTGTGTTGTGTTCAGGTGTTGTCACGTAAATAACAGTGCCCAAGCAATAAACAGGACAGACAATAGGATTTTATTTATTTTTACACTACATTTTCACTGAAAGCTGACCGAATCCGACCCGAGCCCGAATACAATTTATAGCTACATTTTTGACCAAACCCGGCCGACCCGTTGGGTACCGTCGGGCTCTGATCGCCACACTCTAGTGTGTGTGTGTGTCCCCTATTGGGGCCTATCTGAATTTCTGTCTTTGAGAGATATTATTTTGTAATATAACTGAATTTTCTATCCATACATATAAATTTTAAATATATTAAAATTCTAAGGCATCTTTGAGTAAACTGTGAGTATCATTTAAGTAGGCTATGTCGTGGCCGAGTGTCCTCTTTTTTGGAAATCAAAATATGGTCACCCTATATAAACTAGCCTAGCAGCTAGCAGAGATTTCCTCTGCTCATATTTCAGCCAGGATAAATCACACACAGTGTGTGGAGGCTTTATTGTCTTCACTATTTATTGTTTCTTATCTGTGAAATTAAAGTAAATCAAAGCTTTGTTTCCACTGAGGGAAATGGTTTCAGCTTACAGAGACAGACAGGAGGTCTGTGTCACTGTGACGTGGAGTTACATTTCTGGGGAGGTGCACATCAGGCTACAGCAGGATTTATACTTCTGCATGGAATTGACACCGTACCTACAGCATAGGCTGACGTGGACCTAATACTGCATCTAATACTGAGAGTGCTGAGAGTGTGTCCAGTGGCTCAGTGGGTGGAGCAGGCGTCCCATGTGTAAGGGCAGTGTCCTCGCTGCAGCAGCCGCCTCTCAAATAAAGTCAAAAGACAAAAAAAATCATCTTTAGAAAAGAAAAGAAAAGAAAAGAAAAGAAAAGAAAAGAAGTACAAAATAACAGACCCACTGTCAGCAGCAGAGTTAGCAGAGTTAGTAGCATTAGCAGAGTTAGCAGAGTTAGTAGCATTAGCAGAGTTAGCAGTACCAGCAGTAATATTGTTGGTTGGTTTTTAACCTTGTGTCTTTATTTCAGCCAAAGTTCTGCTGGAGCTGGCTGAGGGTTCGTCTGTTGACATGGCAACCAAGCTGTTTGTGGAGGCAGGGCTTTCTCCTCACCTGACAGGCTCGGAGGCTCTGACCATGCTGGCTCCTCTGGACGAAGCCTTCAAAGGTAACGCCGCTCAGGTCCCGACCGCCGTGTTGTTTATCCTCAAACAGGAAGCTCAGTGTTTACCTCAGAGTGATGTCATAAATAACTCATCTGATTCATTTAAAACGTATTCTACATCGATAAATGTGGTGTGAAGTATTCACCTGTCTGTGTCTCTGTAACAGGACGTGACACGACGATGACGCCTGAGTTGACGAAGCTGATGACCAATCACCTTCTGAAGGAGCAGCTGTCCTCTAAGTCTCTGTATCACGGTCAGGAGCTGGAGACGATGGGAGGCCTCAAACTGCGAGTGTTCGTCTACAGAAATGTAAGAACTTTAACGTGCTTCCTTCCGCGAGAGAAAATAGTTCCTACATCAAACTTTCACAACAGCGAGGTCTGTGGATTATCTTCAGTGACGGGTCATGATTTCTGGAAAGAGACTGATGTTGAGTTTTTCAAATTAATTTTCTGAAAGGCAGACAGCTGATATCTCCAACACTGTCTAGACTGATGAGCAGCACCACAGGTGAGAGGATGAATATGTAAGTTTGGTTTTGGGTGAACTGTCCCTTTAAAGGCTCAGATGATCAGCTGTGGATTCACAGAGCTGATCAGATATTTAGTCTGGCTGTGTCGCCTGTTGCTGGGCGGATTGGACGGATCGTTTGTCTCCATTGGCCACAAATATTGTCTCTCAGCTTCCAGTGATGATTTCATGAGGTCACTGAGTTTCTGGCTGCGTGTCATTAATAACTTTAACAAACCCAGTTCTTCTGTTTGTGTGACATCAGCGATGTGACTCAGCTCCGTGAGGTTTTCATATTTTCACTTAATGATGCGTCTGAGGGGAAACATCAAACTTTATTTTAATTTTAAAATCATTTTTCAAACGAAGGACGAGTGCAGGAAATGTGGTGAGGTCCTGTCCCACGCTGCAGCCTCATTACTGCGCCCACATGTGGCGATGATGTCATCCAAACTATCCTGTGGTGATGTGAATCAGAGCGGCCTGCAGAGACACAACCCGAACAAATAAAGGTCCTGCAGCACGGAACCATCAACCGGTGTCCGGTCGGGCAACTGATGTTGCTCTGCTGGTTTCCAGTTGCACAGTTGATGTTGCTCCACTGGTTTCCAGTTGCACAGTTGATGTTGCTCCACTGGTTTCCAGTTGCACAGTTGATGTTGTTCCACTGGTTTCCAGTTGTTCAGGTGACCCTGCTTTGTTGGTTTCTGCCGTCAGTCTGATTTTTCTTGGTCATTTAGAAACTAAATTGTTTCCTCCTCAGATGCGTCACTGTTCTGATTTCCTGATCAATAAGAGGTTGAACAAACTGGGAGTGATTTCTGAGAGCGCCCTCTGCTGGCCCTAAAGCTCATCTTAGTTATTGATCGTTGATTGGTCGGAGCCTTTGATAGCTTCCTGTCTCACAGCGATCGCTGTCGTCTCCAGTCGATCTCTCCAGTTCAGTAAATGATGTCAAACAACTGCGGCTCCTCCTGTCACCCGGGAAACACAACACACATGTGAGCATGTGTACTGAGGGTGTTATTGATGGTGCAGTGATCAGTGTGTGGTGTGAGGTTGTCTCCGGTGGTCTCCACAGTGGCTCCACATGTTTCAGGTCCTGGACCCGTGGGTGGCTCACATTTCTGCTCAGTAATGAACTCTGCAGACCACAAGAAGTTTCCTGCTTCCCACGACTGCTAAATCATTCCAGACACCGGCCGAGTGTGTGTGTGTGTGTGTGTGTGTGTGTGTGTGTGTGAGCTTTGAGAAAATGGCTGCTGACCTGATGTGAGTCCACAGACTGTGTGAAGTGTTTCAGACCATCATCAGCACACACTGAGTATTAATATCAATAAATATGACGTATCTGTGACATCTGATGACATCACAGCGTTTTCCACTGAGGGTGAAGAGACGTGTAGCGGAGGAACAAACATGTTTGACACCATATTAGTGATTTTACACACAGTAGAAACATTGTGGACACATCGTTCTGTAAATTAGGGACAAAACTTCGTCCGTCCACCTCGTAGAACTGACGTCACATCTTCAGTCAGCAGAGACTTGTGTCCACCTGCGTCCTATCACGTCTTCTTCTTCACTCCTCTGTGTTTGTAGAACCTGTGCATTGAGAACGCCTGCATCGCTGCTCACGATAAGACAGGACGCTACGCCACCATGTTCACCATGGACAAAGTCCTCACTCCACCCATGGGGACCGTCATGGACGTCCTGAAGGCAGATGACCGCTTCAGGTGAGTCTCTATACCGCACATCTCAACACGCTCTCATTGTTGAATATGTCGGCTCAGTCGATGAACTTTCATGTCCAAATATGACGCGCTACATATCCTCCTGTGTCTGTTTTTGGCATGCATTTCAAAATAAACTTCTGTTTTTAAAACTCCTCGTATTTATATCCGTATGCAACAAAAGCAGATGGTTAGATGTAGAAAACAACATCATGGTTTGGCTCAACATTCACACAGGAAGTGAACACCGGGCTGCAGGGTGAAAGTCCAGGGTGTGTTGGAATCATCCACTTCCCATATTATGTTGTTACTGCCAACGTTTCAAACTGACGCCATCCAGCTGTGATATAACCTGGCACATCTTTCACAGTGGTATAAAACTCCTGAGAAGTAATAAGAGAAATGTTGTATGAAATGATTCTGTGCGTCCCGTTCCTCTGTCTCGTCTCAGCTGTGTCCCGCTGCCACATTTTCTGCACTGATTCTTGGTCAAACGTCTCTAAAGACAGATACAAAAAAACACAGAAAATTGAACCTGTTCCAAAAGTTTTCCTGATGGACGAAGTTTTCAGACTCAGTGTGAAACTGTGACTCAACGTGAAGTCGCATTCATTTTTAGACATGCAACAATTTTGGACGAAAAAAAACGGACTCAGTGTGTGAAGGCTTTTATTCTGTGAACCTGCAGTTACGTTACCTGACCAATGTTGTCACCACACGCGGCACGAGGGTTGGGTATTGTTTGAATCTCATTGATTCTGAATCTAATTCTGATTCTGCTAATTGATTGTGGTTCAATTGATTCGAATTTTGATTCCAATATGGTAAAAAAGAATTCAAATGTAGGGATGTTTATCTATAAGACTTTATTGATACAGATTCTCGATTCTGCTGCTCAGTCCAATTCTTTATCAACTCCCTTGTTGATTCTGAACACACAGTCTACGTTGTATAAACAGAGTGGAAAAAAAGACTTTTGTTTCTTCCTCTCTGACATGACTCCTTCTTGTTGTGAGTTTTCAGCAGTGAAGACATTTCAGGTTTTTGTTTTGCAATGTGCAATTTTTAGAAAAACATGCCGGCATTTAAAAAAGGAATTGATAAGCTTGGAGGCGTACGATTCTGAAACCAATGTGCTATCAATTCTCAACTGGAAAGGGTTCTCGATTCCCGTCTCTAGACGGTACCCACTGGTCCCTTAAGGAGGTCCTGCTTTTAATCAGTCATAACTTTAAGCCTTGATAAAATGTAAACAGGTGAGTTCTATGAAA
This sequence comes from Epinephelus moara, assembly GCF_006386435.1. Classification (NCBI taxonomy): domain Eukaryota; kingdom Metazoa; phylum Chordata; class Actinopteri; order Perciformes; family Serranidae; genus Epinephelus; species Epinephelus moara. Next base: position 44,486,471 of record NC_065509.1, on the reverse strand, counting down.
ATTCAGCCCCTGTACATTTGTCATGAATGTTGAAGTTAGCTATAGAGACCAAACAGGTTGTAAACATGTTTATTTCTACATGTTAGCATGGAGGTCTGTGGGGACAGACTTGTTCTTGGAGCCAGCCTCTAGTGGACATTGGATGAACTGCAGGTTTTGGCCCTGGAGGTTTCTGCTTGTAGAAAATGAACCACTGACAGATAATGTTCCTCCTCACCTCTGGTAACCAGCCGTAAACAACAGTGAAGAGCAGTAAATAGATATTTCCCAGCAGCTCTGCGGGGATCGTCTCCTCTGAACTAAAGACAGAAACCCCCAAATGAGTCACAGCTTTGTGTTCAGCTTCTTCCAGGAACTTTTAGATTTAATGACAAGCAGTTAGATTAAAATCAGCTCAGTAACACATAATAAAGCTCCCAGCTGTAATTTAATCCTCTAATCTACCGATTACGAGTCAAATTAAACAAGAAAGAATTTTCTGAAGGAAATAAATAAATAAATAGGGCCGTGTTCTCTAAATAGAAGAAGTGATGTCATGTTGCAGTAAATGTGTTGAGCGAGACTCTGCCCCTCCGTCTAACAGAGTTGTTAGAAACAAATGAACCTCCTTCCTGTTTCAGCCTCCTGGTCGGAGCCATCCAGACAGCGGGGATGACGGAGCTGCTGAACCAGCAGGAGGCGCTCACCTTCTTTGCTCCCACCAACGACGCCTTCAACGCTATGCCTCAGCAGGAACTCAACAAGCTGATGCGTGAGTTTAAAACTGCACAACATTTATTACAGTTTAGTTTGTTACATCAGAGACCATTAATGACATCATTAACCTCACAGAGATGCAGTCGACCTGTACATCATACTCTAAATGATACGTGTGATTCGTCATTTCCATTTCCTGTTCATGGTCTGTATAAGCAGCTGTGCAATGAGACAGGACATCTGCTCCTTATTTGCATAAGATGCATCCAGGCCTGTTTATGCACACCAGGGGTGTGCAGCGTGCAGCGTGCAGCGTGCAGCGTGCAGCATGTCCAAAGTGAGGACAGATTCAGCAGCTGCTTGACTCATTTCTCACCTTAGATATTTTCAGAAACACATTTTAATAAACTGTTTCCATAATATAACAGAAAGCTTTCAAACAAGCTGCCATGTTGGTCCAGTTTGAAATCCAGGAGACTGGCTGCCAGACTGCACGCCCAGCAACCCCTCGCATTCATAAAACTCCCATTGACGATCTATTCCATGAAAAAAAAAAAGGGAAAAAACGGTGGAGAAAATGGTGTTTATTCAGCCAAATGCTCAGCCTCGCAGGCAGTTTGCCCTGGTGGTCACTCACAGTATTACAGTGAACTCATTTTCCTTACAGACCTCCATTATAAAGACACGTCTGTCAAACTGTGGACACCTCAGACTGTGAACGAGATCAGTTATGACTCTTTCTATTCTGAAGTTTTGATCCACGGAGGTTTTATATTTGTAAAACTCTCATTAAGCCAAGAAAAGTGATTTAAAAATCTGTGACGTCTTCACAATGTAAAGTCTATGAGCCTCCACTGGAGTCAGCAGGCGCCATCTTGGCGTTGTGTATCCGATCTTATTCTGAATGTTTGAGGTCATGTTTGTTGTTTACATCATGCAAATCAAGTTCTGTCCCAGTGTCAGTTCTCTGGTGAGGAACCCTCCAGTTACAGGTGTCACACAGACGCAGGTGTGTGGACGATGCAGCTGGTTGTTTACGTGAACGTGGTTAAAAAGGAAGTCTGTCTCCAGCCTGAAAAAATAAGTGTTTCTGTTCAATCGTTTTAAAACCGTCCTCAGTGTGGACTGTGGGCGTCTGTACGTGTCCACCTCTGGTCTCCTGCTGGAGGTAAATCAGCTGTTGTCCAACCTGAGACGTGAGCAGAGAGTTTCAGCTCCTTCTTTGGTCCAGAACATTTTGTTTATGTGACTCAGAGCAGAAATATCAGCTTCATATAAACTGTGTGAGCAGCCTCACCGGCGGCCTAATAAAGACATGAAGCCACTGTCACAGGACAGAGCAGCTGTGGATAAAGTTTATCAACAACAACATGTGAAGAAGGTCAAAAGTTTCTCTCCAACATGACGGATCACATTCCAGCCCGTCAGTGCACCAAAATAAAAGCTTTAGTCAGTCTAATTAAATAAACATTAATCACTGATGAACAAAACTCAACAGCTCCTCTTTTTAAAAGCAGATTTATTCTACATATTCTTAATAATATATTTTTTTTTTATAATTTTGGTTTTCTCTTTTATTTACTGGTGCAGTTTTTTTGTTTTTTTGTTCTGCAACATAGCACACTTGTATGTTCAAACCTGCTTGTTAATAAAACTGATTCTGATTCATGTTGAAATTCAACTACAACTAAATTTTTAGCCTCAAGTGAAGGAGTCCAAGTATCTCTGGTTCTTGTTTACAGTGAGGGTAGAATGGAGCATGAGATGGATCGGTGGTTTGGCGCAGTGTCTGCAGTGATGCGGGCACTGCCCCAGACCGTCGTGGTCCGGAGGGAGCTGAGCCAGAAGGCGAAGCTTTCTATTTCCTGGTCCATCTGCGTCCCAACCCTCACCTTACTCTAGTTGTGAAAAGTAACAAGTCAAATTCAGGTCAATCAGACGTCAGAATTCAGGATGACAAACCAAAACAAGATTTTATCTACAGACCGCTGAGAGGTAACTCAACGTACCCTCATAGAACGGTTTGTATGATATCCTGTGCATTAGTAGACTCACAAGTCAGTCTTTAGACGCTTTGCTTAACTAAAGACTGATGACTTTCTCCCTGATTTTGTGTTTAGATGGGCGGACACAATTTCAGAGTTTAAAAAAACTCCCTACGTTGCAGAACCAATAGTAAATCTGCAGGGCGGTCCTTCGGTGGCTCGCTGAACTCTTGTGCTCATAAACAT
>NC_065509.1:44464454-44483127 GCF_006386435.1 Epinephelus moara | reverse complement strand
AGTTTAATCTCTCTGCATCCATTTTCAAGCTCTCTGTGTGTTTGTTTCCTTGTGGACGAGAAAAGGAGGAGCGCACATTTCCGAGAAGGCGTGTCCTTTTCAAAAATGCAAGAGGCGTTGCTTTGTTGCCGGCCGTTTTCGCCGGTGTGTTAAACACACTTTAGAAAGGAGTGTCCCCAGACTATCAGAAGGCAGAGATCTCTGATTGTCTGGTGACGAGACTACTGCATTAGTGCCCCACAAATGACATTATGTTCTTAACATACTGAGGTTAGGTTTAGGAACAGAAACATGGTGAGGACGAACCTTAAAATGACTCAAAGTTCACACAGATCTGAAAATGCAACTCCAGGGAAAAGTCTTGTGTTTGGTGACCCATCCACGACCCAGAGGTACCTCCGTACAAGTGCTCAGGACTGCTTCCATCTTTACTGCCATCAGCGTGTTGGTCACATGATCGCAGTGGGACATGTATGAATTTGGATACATTACTTTTTGTAGGAAAACCTATGAACAGTTTGTGACAACAGCCTGAGTAACTACTGATCTCAAGTCAGTGATTCTGTTTTACATGTCTGTCTGTCTGTCTCCCAGGTAACCGTCAGGAGCTGTCAGGTGTGCTCAGGAATCACCTGGGGGCGGGCCTGCTGGTCAGCGGAGGCGTTGGATCTCACACCAGAGTCAAACCTCTGCAGGGAAAGAAGCTGGAGCTGGGTGTGGTCAGTCATCAGAAACATTTACTGATCAATAACAGTTATTGATGACTGGTTTATTTATCGCAGCTGCTAACAGCTGATCCTCTGTGTGTGTGTGTGTGTGTGTGTGTGTTTCAGCATAACTACACAGTGTACGTCAACAGGGTGCCGGTGGCCGACGCAGACCTGATGGCGACTAATGGAGTCGTTCACGCCGTCAACAGCATCATCAGACCTCTGCGTGAGTCCTGCTTCAGTACTTCCTGTAGATGTGGCGACGGTGACTGAGCGCTGTGTGAAGTGTTCACGATGATCAGCTGAGTCTGTGCACAGCTTCAGTTTAGTTCAGCACAACGTCACTGCTCTGTTTGACTCTCACTGCTCTCTGCCATCAGACTCCACCTGCTCAGCACAGGTGGACACGGTATTACAGTACTGTTCATTTACAGAAACTTTACTCGAGTAAAAGTACTCATCAGTCAAACAGTCAAACCCAATTTATAGAATTCAAAGACTGTTCAGGGACCTCAGTCTGCATAAATATTTGAATATACTATTTTAAAAAATGGATATGTTCTTTTTCCCCTCGCCAAAACTGAGTGTAACTTTGGAGCGTTATTTGACCCCTTTATGACAAGATAGTATAACATGGTTGGTACCAGTGGATGGAAACCTAAAGACTCCTGATGAATCATCATGCTGTCTGTCTGTCTGTCTGTCTGTCTGTCTGTCTGTGCAGCTCCGAAGGTGGACAGAGAACAGGCTGATGGACCTGCAGCTCCGCTCAGATCAGCTGCTTCCTTCAGGGTGAGAAACAAACAGAGATCATTACAAACCAGCAGCTTTAATATTCTGTTCAGTGAGCAAGAAGATAGACATGAGGTTTATCACACACTCAGAGGAGGAGCAGAGTATTTATTTTTAATATTATTATTTCACTTGTATTAACTGTGTAGTTTACAGTGTTTTACTGTCGTCTCCATCAGCTGTCAGTCACGTTTCAGTGTTTAAACATGAAAATACATTTTACTGTAAAGATTAGAAAATGATTTGCTTCATTCAGAGTCGCTCCATGATTTAATTTTGACGTTTATTTGTAATGAGAGCTTCATGTTTCATTCTTCATCAGTAAAATAACCTCTGACCTTCTCTCTGTGTCACAGGCCGACTCCAAGAGCTTCAGGAACGGTGTGTTTTTCACCTCTGACTTGATGCTTCCTGTCAATGACTTGATGTTTTCTGTCTGTGACTTGATGTTTCCTGTCTCTAACTTGATGTTTCCTGTCTCTAACTTGATGTTTCCTGTCTCTGACTTGATGTTTCCTGTCTCTAACTTGATGTTTCCCGCCTCTACCTTGATGTTTCCTGTCTGTGACTTGATGTTTCCTGTCTCTGACTTGATGTTTCCTGTGTCTGACTTGATGTTTCCCGCCTCTACCTTTATGTTTCCCGTCTCTAACTTGATGTTTCCTGTCTCTGACTTGATGTTTCCTGTCTCTGACTTGATGTTTCCCGCCTCTGCCTTGATGTTTCCCGTCTCTAACTTGATGTTTCCTGTCTGTAACTTGATGTTTCCTGTCTCTGACTTGATGTTTCCTGTCTCTACCTTGATGTTTCCCATCTCTAACTTGATGTTTCCTGTCTCTGACTTGATGTTTCCTGTCTCTACCTTGATGTTTCCCATCTCTACCTTGATGTTTCCTGTCTGTGACTGGATGTTTCCCGTCTCTAACTTGATGTTTCCTGTCTCTGACTTGATGTTTCCTGTCCGCAGACGACCTGTTCCAGAAGGTGGTCAACAGTCGCTCCAGCAGGACGATGAATCAGTGAGACGTCAGCACAACGTCTGAGGAACCAAAGAACAGAACGTGTTCTCCTCTCAAAGGGTCAAAGGTCACAAAGCTGAGAGGAAAAATCCCCCTCGAGTCTTTTCACTCTGCAGGAAGTAACGTCACCTTTCACAATAAAAGCACATCAGTGATTCATGAAGGGAACAAAACATTAAAGGCTTTAACATACATAGAAATAGAATGATTAAACTGTGGTTAGTTTGAGTCCCAGTGAGACACAGAGGTCAAACTAAAGTGGAGTCAATGCTTTCATTGAACTGTGAGAAATGTAGTAGACGTATGAGTGAAGCAGACGAGGCTGGGAGCCAGCACAGATCACTGATCACTGATCAATACATGAATCAGACAGTGTGGGAGGACCTGACGGGGATTTTTCTTCAGTTTGTAGAGAAGAAGATTTTTTTATTTTTTACCGACTCAGCCGTTGATTTTCTTTGTACTGTAAAAAACAGACGTCACTTCTGAAGTCCAAAGTTTGAACCTTAACATGTAAAACTTTTGTAAAGTGTGTTTCTGTTGTTGTTGTTGTTGTTGTTTACTCTGTGTGTCGTTGTCCTGCAGCATGTCGGCAGGTCTGAGCTCAAACAAACAAACAAAGTGACCTGATGGATTTCTGGAGGGTTTTTTTTTTAGGATTTTTTTCTTTGTGATTTTTTTGTAAAATAAAACTGAAAAATGAGCTCTGACAAACACGTCGTGTATGTGTGTGTGTGTGTGTGTGTGTGTGTGTGTGTGTGTTCAGAGGTCACAGGGTTCATGTCTCTGCCCGCCTGCAGAACGTCACAGTCACCATGCCGACTTAAATTATTTGTAAAATCTGTGCACGTGTCCTGCGTGCACAATCCTCCTCGCCGTCGCAGAGGGAGGATCAGAGTTATGAAATATTAATGTGGTCCAGGTGAGGTCAACATCAGCCGAGTCCAACAGAAACAGAAGCTTCTTTTTACAGGGTTTAATGTGGAGCTGTGAACGCCTCACTGAGTGAACCTTCAGTTTCCTCCGCAGGGGAAAAGAACAGACCGTTACACACACACACACACACACTCACACACACACATGCAGCCGCTCAGTAAAACATTTTTCTATGAAGCTGAAGTTTGCAGTTGAAACTTTATTTTATTTTATTTTATTATACTTTATAAAACAACAAATACAAACAATACATAATGAAACCGCCAATACTTTTTTTGTTAGACTTTTTTTTTTAAATAAATTTTCTTCTTTATCAGTACACTGCAGAGTACAGAGGTAAAAATAAATAGCGGGGGAAACGACATAACAAGAAATAAAAAATAAGAAATGTTACTAAAAAAAATATAACAATAATATAAACAAAAACAATCCAGTTGGACAAACACATGAATATCACAGACACAGTAATGTACGACTCAGCAGGTCAGAGCAAACCAAAGAGGAACAGACAGTTTTTGGTTTGTTCAGGAGGCGTGCAGATGATGAACTGTGGGACTAACAAGGTACCGTTGAAAACAACATACTGTAAAACTTCAGTTAGTCGCCTCAGTCACCAGCCCAGTGTGGCCACACATGTTGACAAACAAAGGCCTGTCTTAATTGACCTATGGCTAAGCCCCGCCCTCAGACGTGATGAGCCAATCACAGTGCATATAGCCATTCCCATACACTGGGACATTCTCTGCCTGGACGTCCATTGAAATGCATTACAGAAAGTCAGTTTGTTCGGTTTTATGAGCTTTTCTGAGATTTGAAGTTTAAAAATGGTCAAACGGTGTGCATGGGGTACATGCAACTCTGACACAAGGTATCCTGAGAGGCTGGGCGACCAGGTGTATTTTTTACACTTTAAACCACATCTCAACCGAGAAAAGTGTCTCCTTTGGATAAAGTTGTGTGGTAACGTTAGACCACAACATCAACTCAACGTGAATAAGATTAACAATGATGTCTACATCTGTTCTAAGGTAAGTCAACATTGTGTTTGAGGCAACATATTGTCACTTTGCTGGAAAGAAATATAAAGTTATCTTTAACATCTCTAGCTAACGTTAGCTAAAGTTAGCCTAACGTTAGCTCCTAGCTGCGTTGTTCATCATGTCACCTTGTTTGCTGGGAGTTCATTAGCCTATTTTGTTCTAGTTTTGTACTTTGGTGATCGTACATCATTGTTAGCTGTTGTCCAAAGGGCTCTAGTTAAGCTAACGTTAACTTCTGGAGCTTAGCTTCATTAACTTATCTGTAATGGCAGAGATAACAAAGGTTGGCAAACGTTATGCTGAATGATTCAGTGTAAATACTGTAGCACCAAACTAACGGAGAGACACTCTTGGTAAAGATGGTAAAAAGGCCGTTATCCTTTTCTCATATTCTGAGCCAAAAACCTTAACTTCAGTGGCACTTTAACTTGTTGTCTTTGATGGTGACGGCAACCAGATGCGGTTCACAAGCGCACACTGTGACCTGTACATTTTGGCTTGTAATTTAAGCTTTTCATCGACCTTCTCAACAATAAAATGATGAATATATCCCTCCAATGCGTAGTTTAGGCCCTTTTGGTTACTTCTCAATGACATCTGATCGTTATGTCCCCAAAAATCATCACTTGATTCCTGTGAAATGCCGTGTATTGTGACACCTGCCATAGCGCCGGGCACTGAATGTTGATAGTTTGTCCGAGTGAGTGGAGGGGGGCGTGGCTTAGCCATAGGTCAATTAGAGGCCTGGTCTGGTTACCAAGCAGTTCATTTTTATAGAAGTTCTTTGGATGTATAAATCAGGTTGTTGGCGACCCACCTGAGCTAATGTTAGTCAGCTGTTTAGATCGTGCCCACAGATATAACCTGTAGAACCTATTCAGATTTACAGCATGGTAAACAACATGAGAAACAAAACAAGTGGTGACTCGCTGCGTCACCTCTGAAGCTCCACTCCTGGATTACTCTGTAAGTTCTTCAGTCTGTGAGGGTCCTCAGGTCAGAAGGATCAAAAGTTAATCCTCTCTGATGTCAGAGTTCAATCAGATGAATGATTCATAACTGATATATTATCTGGAGCCAAGTTTTAAACAAATAATATTCATACTAATTTAAATAAACAGTCTGATTGTATTTCCTGATCTTTGCTGTGTGAAAGGAATTCTGTCCCATGTATAGGCCTGTTGAGTTCAGTGATATAAGCAAATAACAGCCCGGGGCCACTAATACAAGTTTTACGGTACATCTGAGATCTTTCAGGGAATTCTACGTACAGTTAGAGACACATGGTCTGAGACTGTCAGATTATATTCTTATACTACTTTGCCAACAAGATAAATAAATGAATAAAATTAAAATGTCCTGATTACACTGAAGTGTGCAGAACCATTGTTTATATACCACACTGAGGAAACAATAAACCATCATCAAGCTTTAATTAACACACTTTCAGAATTCTGCTGAACAAAGTCTTTCAACAGAGAAAAGAAAAAGAGGAGCGAAGGTAAGTGTCAGGGTGAGAGCTGAATGTTAGAGAGCAGCGTATGGATATGGACGACGGTGTGGGACCAGGTGGACAGTGTCTCAGGTTTTGCACCATCAACCTCAGCTGAACATTCTTCTGGAAGACAAACATGGTAAAACATTACAGCTCAGACTGGATCCAGAACAATACTTGGTTCAAACCTTCGTCTTCTTTGCAGCAGTCGAAGCAGCGACGATCTGCAACACATCTGCAGCACTGATAATAATGACTTCCTGTCTGATGCAGGTTGGCTCAGCTCACAGGATAGTTACACTCCTCTTTTACTCTTCCTTCATTTTTCTCAGTTTTTTGTTAAAAGAAAAAACACAACATGCCCAGTCACACTGTGTGCTCACACTGACACAGATGTACATGAGCATCTTATCTGCCCGTCCCAACCTCTGTGCGTATATCTAACAGGCGAGTGCCCAGCTGTGTGTCATTAAAGACTGTGCACATCATGATTGCAGCAAGGACTACAAACCATCATGGCATCTATTGAAAGACTACAAACCCCATAGTAAGGAAGGCAGTCAGGATGATGGCTGCTGCTCAGCTGAAACAGATAAACTGATTGTTGCTGCAGTGAGGAGCTGAAAGGGAAACAGAGAGCAGAGCTTTAGTTCTATCACCAAGAAGACTGTGAGACACAACTTTGATTTAAACACCTGTTTGTTTTGTTTACTTTCTGTCTGCAAGAATTCATTTCACCTGTTAAAGGAGACTGAATGTAAGTTGGAAAGAAACTCTTCACTGTCTTCATCTCCTGCACACACTCCTCCAAAGCTCAGAGAGAAAAGCTCCTGACCCCTCAGGACGTCACAACACACTGAAAAGCAAATTTAAACACCAGCTGTCCAGACATGAATGTTAATGTGACTGTGAGCATGCTAACAAAGAGCTGGTGACAGAGTGGACGTAATAACTGTGTCAAGGACCCTTTGACCTTCCATCATAAGTGATGCAAGCAGTGACGAAATCTGAACACAGGCAGTCAAGCTGGAGACGTGTGATAGACACACGTCTCCAGCTTGACTGGAGAATCATCAACCAAAAATCATTTTAATACCAGGTATAAACTGGCTCTAAGACTTTTTAATGCACACACATCACGCAGGGCGCCACGTCACCGTCACACAGAGTCCATCAGGCTCCTCTTCACTGGCTGTGTGAAGCTGCTGAATGTTAGCAGGAAGTGGAACACGCTGTCGTACACGCTGATCCAGAGCGTCACAGACGTGCTCAGGGGGTGACACGTCTGCTGAGTCTGCAGGCCAAGAAACAACTGGGATGTTTCAGCTTCCTGTGACATGGAGCCTCGTGGTGCATCATCAGGCTGCAACGTGACATCATGACAAAGGTTTGGCAGATCTTTTCTTCAGAAGTTGATGGAAAACATCGGAAAGTTAAAACTCTCCATGATGTTTATTGGTCACTGTTCCTGTGTCAGCTGAGGTCGACACTGCAGGAGAACGTTCTCTGTGAGGTTCTCCTCAGAACAACAGGTGGAAACAAACAGTCACAAACTTCAGTCAAACTGAAACAGTTTCAGGTCTGTGTTGAACAGAAGCTCGATTCAGTCAGAAAGAGAAACAGATCAAATGTTGGGAAAGATGGTGATAGAAACGTTCACAGTAAATCAAATGACAGAGTGAAGAGTTGAGAGTGTGAGCTGCAGAGAGAGTTTTATATTCGTGTGTGATCGGAGCCTCCAGCTGCAGAAATCTGAGCGTCTTCTCTGATCGTAACTTCAGATTAAATAAATATGTTCACTTTGGTTTTCTGACTTTATTAAATCAGCTCCTTTTATTTTATTAAACTCTTTGATTTCCTGTCCGTCTCCCTGAAACGCCTCACTGGTTTGATTTTCTGCTTCAGCTGATACAGAGCACGATTCAGATCTCTGAGGTGTTGACGTCGAGACGAAGAGTGACAGCAGCAGGTAATCCGCCACAGCTGCTGCTCGCCGCACGACACCGGCCGAGACTGAGGAGGAAACACTGACGGCTGACTGACGGCTGACTGATGACTTACAATAAGATCAAAGGTTATTATGGGATGTTTGTCCAGTGAAGCCTAAATAAAACCGCCTACCGCTGCTTTAAATGAGCTCAATCAATATATTTCTGTTCTTTTCTTCTTTAATGTGACGACGTCCTGAAATCTTTGACTTCAGTGAAAATAGTAAAATAAATCAGCTGTAGGGAGGTTAGAGTTCTGAATTCAGACGTTTCTGCAGAATAAAAAACATCAAATCAGATATGTTTAATTACACACCCTGTAGTATCATTTAGAAATTCAGTTTTATAAATCTGTTCACATTTTATGAACCAAGTACTTATAATTCCCGTTAACTCCCAAAACAAAAAAAGAAATAAAATCCATTTAAAATCCCTCCAGTGACTTGTTACAACAACGATTTGGACCTGAAATCAATAATCGATTATTCTGTGATGATACTGAAATGTTTATTTATGTTTCCAGTGTACTCTGAATAAATTTCCCCAAAAGTTTTTGAACTTGTCTCAAAAGGACTCAAAATGTTTCTGGACTCATCCTGGACGATCACGGCACGACTCTGGTAAATAATATTATTTTAGTCTGAAAGTTTTATTAATCTGATTCAGTGAGTTTGATCATGACTTTATTTCATATTTTAAAGCCCTGAAACTCGTGAAAAATAGAAATAAACTGTTCAGCATGATAGATGAATATGATTTACAGAACAGGCCTCGCCCTCTTTATTCTTTATATTTCATCATATTTGATACATTTTAATACGTCAGTCAGTTTTGTATAAACCTGATCATTTTGATCTAATGTAAAGATCTGAGCTGAGATGTTCATAAAAGATAAATTATAAATAAAAAAGCAGCGTCTGCAGGAGATCGAAGTTTTCAAAGAACTAAAGGTATTTAAAGTTTTTAAAGTTCTGACTTTCAGCAGGAAACACGACCTGTTAACTATCATTAAGTTTCAGAATAAAAGTTATGATAAAGCAGAGTTTCTGCAGTGTTGAATATTTTTATCTCCTCAGACAGGAAACACTGAATAACACAGAAAGCCAACAGCGCCCCCCAGTGACACAAAGACAACAGTGACGTTGAGAGTCAACATGTCGGAGGAGGAAATAAAATAAATTTACACACAGAGGGAAAATAATCCAGATTAAAAGCATTTATTACAAATATATTTAATAATCCCTGAATTATTTCAGAACAGTGTTTTTGTGGCAAAGACAAAACATGTCTATTTTATCTCTCTGTATATAATAATTAATATTTTTAGATATTCATTTTAGGTAGTAAAGTTCCATTTATGAGAGACGTGTTGCTTTAATCTGAATTAAATATCAAAACACAAACACAGAAATATGTTGTGATATTTTCAAAGGAAAAACGGACAGTTTTAAAAGATGTATTTTTCCAGTGATGAATTAAGTGTTGTTTAAAATCATCTTGTTGATGTGTGACGTGTGAATTTTATTTATTTATTTATATGTCTGTAAAGTGTTACAGCGGGGGTGTTCCTGGTCCATATTGACATGATGACATCACACAGTTGATCTGTGACGTTCCAGCACATCCCAAAGGTGCTCTATTGGACTGAGATCTGGTGACTGTGGAGGCCATTGGAGTACAGTGAAGTCATTGTCATGTTTGAGATGATGTGAGCTTTGTGACATGGTGCGTTATCCTGCTGGAAGTAGCCATCAGAAGATGGGTACACTGTGGTCATAAAGGGATGGACACGGTCAGCAACAATACTCAGGTAGGCTGTGGTGTTTAAACCATGCTCAGCTGGTACGAAGAAAATCTCCCCCACACCATTACACCACCAGCAGCAGCCTGAAGCGTTGATACAAGGCAGGATGGATCCATGCTTCCATCTGAATGTGGTTTTTCCAATCTTCTATTGTCCAGTTTTGGTGAGAAAACCCGTGTGAATTGTAGCCTCAGTTTCCTGTTGTTAGCTGATCATTATTATTATTATTGGGGGTTTTTCTGACAATTTCTGACTATTTTGTTGTTAATCTATTAATCTATCTATTTCATTTTGTTTTGTTTGTTTACTTATTTTTAATTTCAGTTTTCTAGTTTTCCTGTTTTTGGTTGTATTTGTTTCTTTTTGCCACTGCTACCTTGGTAGTGACAGATGGGGATCCAAATATATAAATATACTTGTGTACTTATCTCTGTATCTTTAAGAGGAAGAGCTGGTCCCTTCAGTCTGTCAGATGTCTGATACTGTCACCTTTAAACTGCAGCATGCATCAACCGTGACGACAGTCCAGAACAAACTTTATTGTGTAAACTCAAACTCCCACAAATAAAACTATCACCAGGTTTTTAAACTTCATCAGGACTCTTCACACAGATAAATCTCACAGCTCCACATCAGAGCAGGGACAGAGTCTTTACTGCTGCAAGAAACAAACACACAAATGGACAAGTGTTGAGACGACGTCCACAAGTCCAACTGTCTGATCTGCTGATTTGACTCATACTTGTTATCAAGAAGATGAAATATTTCCATCTGTAACATCACTGTAAAATATGCTGTGTGTGTGTGTGTGTGTGTGTGTGTGTGTGTGTGTGTGTGTGTGTGTGTGTCTCACCTTAGCTGTCTGGGTCTGGACGGGCAGGTAGAGTTTAAACTCTGCTGGGAGCTCGTCCTCAGAGTACGGTCGGTCTGCAAAGAACACTCTCCTTATGCGACAGTTAGCGTTGATCTGAGAGGAGGACAGGTCGGACATGAGCAGCACAAAGAGGACACAGTCTTCTAAAGTCACTGTGGGGACTCTACAGTCATGTCCTGATGAAGGTCCATGCTTGACCGAAACGTTGACGAATAAATAAAGCAGAGTAAAAGTGAGTGCAGGAGTCATTTTTTCTTTATAAGTACAAGTCCAAGGGGCTCAACTCCCAGCACCACAAAAAACCAGTGAGAATGACTCTACAGTCACACTGGTGTCAGTTGTTTCCTGTCTGTCTGTCTCTGTTCACTCACCTGCACACGCAGTGTCTCTGTGTAGTTGGTCCCGTAGGCCATCCTGGTGAAGTCCGACAGGTCGAACTGGATCTGGTTCCAGCCCGTGTCCAGTCTCATGGGCATGGTGCAGGTAAACGTGTTCACTCGTGTCGTGCTCTGAAAGTTACTCGCCCGAAACCTCCGGCGAACGTTTTTATCATCTAACACCTACGAGTTGTAAAAGATGGAGAGAAAACGTGAGTGACCACGAACCCTTACACACACACACACACACACACGTGAGTGCATGTTTGTGCCAACGACACACGGAGGGGGGTCTGTATCTGCAGCACTGCCTCCACCTGGACTTCGAAGGTGAAGTACTTCTTGAGGTTTTTGATGATCATGACCAGAACAGGAAGTTTGATGCCCAGTGTCTTCTCTGGGTCTGCAGGACATGTTAAATACGTGGTGCTGCGAGGAGTGGAAGAAATAAAAAGATGAGGGTGAGTAGAGCTGGATGAGCTGACCTGAGCTGAAGATTCAGTTGAACAAACTCACCTGATGTTTGTCCCCACGATCTCCAGCACCAGTGAGCAGATGTCCTCGTCTGTGACCCTCTTGATGTGACCGTTCCTCACCTGCCAACACACTGACATATTAAATATTATCTCTCTGCTGAGGAGCGTGTCACCATAATAAACATCACAGACATTAGTTCACTGCAGATAAATCCATACTGATGAATACGTCTGCGTTAAAGTTACATGAAACAGCAGCACAGGTCAAAGGTCATTTAGAAACTATGACATAATGTTGGTTTGGAAACCTGAGGGTTCTGACAGTTTTTGACTTGTGCTGTCCCAGTCTGGATCCTGGTCTCAAAACATTTTAGGACTCTTTATCAAACTGATGTCACAGTTTTCTATATGTCAGTGTCACAGTGCGTCTCAGCTGCTCTTTGTGATCATGTGTAGTTATGGTTCATTTCTCCAACAAACTTTTTGGCTTTTCTTCGTAGTGTCCTTACTTTGTGTTTTTATTGCTTGTTTTAGAGCTTTACATTTTTGTTCTCTGTTGTCTGTAACTGATGATGCTGCCCGTCTCGGTCAGGACACTCCTGAAAAAGAGATTTTTAATCTCAAGAGGTTTTGTGGTTAAATAAAGGATAAATATTTAATATATTTTTTAAAATTGATTTATATTCGTGTTTTATTTCAGGTCATTACGTAGCACGTTACACATGTGCACCTCACACACTGAAATACACACACTCTTCTTACACTGTAAAACCTGATAAGTTGGTTCAACTCAAACTGTTTGAGGAAACAGATTGCCTTAAACCATTTAAGTTTAGTAACACAAACTATTTAAGCCTTAGATATTCTTTGATTTGAGTCCAGGTGACTCAGGTATTTGTGGTTACAGTAACTTTAAGTTACTTATATTAACTCCATTCAGTTAATACAACTTAAATAAATCAAGTGTTTTACACTGTTGTATTTCTCTAAACTTAGTAAAAATGTTTCATTAGATTTATCTGAATTAATTTATACCAACTTTAATCAATCTGTTGAACCAAATGTTTCCACTTAAGTTTCATTAACTCAGTTTATTTCCTCTAAAGTAAATTATTACTTTCTAGTTGTGAGAACTTAACTCTCTGTCGTGGCGACTCAGTTCATTTGAGGAAACTGATATCTTTAAAACATTCAAGTTTCATTAACTCAATATGAAAACACGTTAAACACAACTCAAACTATTTAGTGAATGTCGAACACTCAGGACAGAATATTCATCATATCAATATTTAAACATTTAAATCTCAACAGTTTGTGCTTATGCTGGCACAACTCTGAAAATAAGACTGACATAGAAACACATTGTTTTTTAAAATCAAATTTTCCTCTTAATTTACTGTTAAACATTTTTTCAATGTTGCCTGGAAGTGAATTATTTCTCACTTTAAACATGATAATCGCAGTTTTAAATTTGACCAGATCTAAACATTCCAATGCACGTGACTTTAAAAACAGTGTGTTGGTGTTCCCTGTGTCCCACACTGTGTCCTGTGGGTACAGTAATTCAGATATGTTGGTACAAGTGATGAACACAGGATGTGACGTGATTTATGGTCCAGTGTGTGTTTAGATCTGAGGTTTATCGCAGATTGAGTCGTCTAAAATCACACCCAGAAAATTTGGTTTCACAGACTCTTTCCACAGGGTCATCCCTATGTTTCCCGGGTTCTATGTTCCCCGCTCAACTAAAAAGGGTTCTATGTTTCCCGCTTCCTAAAAAAATCCCAGGGAACACAGAACCTTTTTTGCAGGGTTAAGTGGGGAACATTTATTTATTTATTTATTTTTATATTAGGGACAGAGCATATTAATGAACATTATACAAAACGTAAATATGCCAGATTATAGCCGAGGCTAATTTCCATCTGTTGTCCCTAAGGCAGGTTGTTGTTCATAAAAGAAACATACGAGAAAAATACATAGAAGAAACAACCCGGGAAACATAGATACGCTCCCCTTTCCACATTAACATTATCGATCATCATCTGTACGTCTGTGTCTGTGCTGTGGTTTTCTAACAACATAAATTTAGTTTGGTTCAAATTTAAAGACTTTTATTTATGCTAAACTATTTTTTTAATTTACTCACATTCCCAAACTCCAATCCAGACCAATACTAGTGTTTTTAATCACTTTTTAGTTTCAAAATATCACAGGACAGTATTAACAGGGAGGAAACTTTAAAGCGTCATTAAGAGTTAGCCTGATACATTTAATTAAACTGACACATGTAACAAACAAAAGCTTAAATCAGTCAGTTGAACAAAACATCCAAAACACAAATGACTGTTTAAATATTGTTAAGCTGGAGCTTCTAGATTCCAATGTCAGCTAGGGTTAGTCTTAGCATGGCCAACAGTAGCTTGCGTTAGCATGGCTAGCTAATGAAGCTAACAGCCTGACAGCCTTCAGTCTGACCTGCCTTCACCTTTTTATCCCAGATGTCCAGAGGTTTGCTGCCAACACTGTACAGGACGGACAAGAATCCACTTTGAAATGTGTTTTTAAACATCTTCGTCTCTGCTCTCAGTCCACTGTTCGTCTCTTCACTCGTGTGTTAATGGCTGAATGAAGCCAATGCTAATGTTAGCTACTGTTGGCACGTAGAAAAAAAAAACAGTAGTGGTCATTTATCAGTTATTTTGCTGTTGCTGGGGGAACTGGATCTGTTGGTGCTGTTCACCATGGTTTTTAAATGGTAATGCAACCCAGTCGCCATGGCAACCGAAAGCCTGACCAATGGTTTCTGATGGTTTTATGTTAATGAGGTGAGTGTCGGTGTGAGATTTAGAAAAAATAGCAGAAATAATTTGGGTAATTTTTATATATTTTATGGTATGTGTTCGATTATCTCATGATTTTACCAAAATCCTTCACTTGTTCTGTTGTCTCAAAGTTAGTCCTCTTGGCAGCAGGAGTGCTGTTACTGTGTGACTGCGCCCTCTGCTGGCGGGGAGTAGATGTACCGCGCTACTTCCGGTCTGTCGTCAGTCTGCAGTCAACTTGGCGGCGACTGAACATATTTACTGCAGTGTGATTATAAACTGAGAATTTTAACTTCTGATGTTGATTCAAGTGCACAGAGCAGCTTATTAACACTTAATATCAGTGTTAAAAGCTTGTCGTTTCCTCGTGTCAGACATGTTGTGAAGATAGAATACACAGGACAGTGGACTCATATACAGTATAAACCTGGGTTTTCAATAAGACCAGTGTCCAGTGTCTGAATGTGCACCTGAACACAGCACAGTGTGGCTGGATCTGCAGACTGTTTCCAGCTACAGGAGCGCCAAATAAAACATAAAAAAGCATTATAATTTTTATATTTCTCAAATGATTGCAATGAGTCATTTTTATATCCACATGTTCACAACAGTTTTGTCCCCAGTTAATCATAATCTGAATATTAAGGCTGTAATCACTGCGGCTCAACGCTCAGTAGAGGAGTGTGTGTTAGCTTTATATGACCTGAATTATTTACATGGTGAGAGATAATTCATCATGTGGCATTGTAAAAACTCACATTTGTCTAACATGGATTTGGTTTATTCCTTAATTAATATTTGTGGAGACGTCCCCATATAATTTAATGTGGAAGTACAATTTATCAACGTGCTAACGCGCTAGCTAACTAGCTAACTGTCTGCTTATTAACACCTTGATCAGAACAGATTACTCTTCACTTTATTAAGGACACTACAAGAAAACATGTTCTTAGTTTATGTTCACGTACAGACTGTAATGTGTGTTTAGATCCCATCTGCATCCAGGCAGGGAAAATGAAAGGCCTGCTAATGTTAGCAATGTAGCTAATGTAGCTAGCGTGCTATCTGATCGCTGACAGGTAGAAACAAACAACGATCCACCATCCTTTGAATAATCTAAAAAAAGAACATGTGTTCTTGTGGCGTCCTTTGTAAAATGATCAGAGGTGAAAGTTTCCATATTCTGTTGTGATCCAGGAGTTCATAAACAGACAGTGTCAGCTAGCTCGTTTAAAAGTTGTCTTTACTTTTGCATGAAATTATATTATACTCTATGTTAATGTCTCCACAAGTTTTAACCAGGGACAATGAGACAAATCCATGTTTGACAGATGTGAGTTTAACAGTTCCTTATGATGATGAATTGTCTTTCAGCACATCAGTTCATGTAACACACACTCCTCTACTGAGCGTCCAGCAGACACTAAATATTCACATTATAATTAACTGTAGACAAAACCTTTTTTGACTGCACGTAGATCATAAACTCATGGATATACAAACTGCAACTGGTTCAGAAATATAAATATTAATGTGCTTTTTACATTTAATTTGGCGCTCACACCGACACCACCACTGTCCCTTTCTGCCACCAATTCAGCCCCGCCCACAAAATACCTCATCACTGTTTACAAACATCTATATGTATATATATATATATATATATGTATAGATGTAAGGGAGTGAGTTTATGTTCACCAGCAGAGGGCGGTATTTATGTTTCCGTCCTTTTTGGTCCACTGTAGTTTTGAGTCTTTTTGACCCTCCGCAGCCACCGTAGTTCACAGTTTGTTTTGTGCCTGGTAAGGTAAGGAGGGTTTCCAAACACTGTACTAATGAAACCACTTTATTTAAGTCATTAACATAACTGTCTGTTATAATTTTATTAAACATGCCAGTCCCAAGAGTGGTTATGTTAAAGATGGGACAATTCCTGTAATTTTTATGTTGAAATGTGTTTATACTGATGCACTAACTGTGTGGAGCTAGTTGTGTTGTAGCTGGCTAATCAGTAACTGTAACAGAGGCAGCTGAAGTTTATTTTATTCTGTATTTGACATTTAGTTTAATTCAAGTGTTAATATGTGCCTTGGAAACTGAAGACAGTTTGTTTTGTGTCTGGTAAGGCCAATAAATGAGGGAAGTTTGCTCCGCCTCAACCACCAGTTTGAGTCCTGTTTCCCTGTCTCCCCTGCCGCCCCGGTATACTTCACCTAACACAACACAGAGACCTCGCTGGGGCTTGCTGCCTGAAAGATAGGGTTACATATATATATATATATATATATATATATGTGTGTGTGTGTGTATATGTATAATGAAATAATTTCACAATTTCACACAACACAAATATATATGTTCAGGTCTGAGGCGGAGCAGAGACCCAGCTGATCCTGTCCTCATGTTCTGGATGGATGGACACAGCAGAGGAGGGACAGACTGCGGAGACATGATCTCAGTTTATACACCGACATTAACCTCAACTATCTGTTTATTGACAAATCTGTGTTCAACAGTGGGTCCTGCTGCAACACACAGAACTCCATTTAGAAATCTCTCAATCTAAGGTTTTTCTTGTCAGCACATGTTCACACCTCATACAACAGGATTTAAATGAAATCATTATTGATCAGTGGTGATTACAGCTTAAAGATAATGTCATCAAGAAACGCTTTGTACCATCAAAGTTAAACTTTATTAATCAGGTCAGCTGTTAATCTGTTTCTCTGCCTGCTGAAGAGCTCCGTGATTAACAGCAGCCAGCAGCGGGAATCAGTTCAGAAAAGATCAGATTATTTAGTGATAAAGTTCTGCTGAGTGAACCAGTCACACCCCGAATTACTCAGAAGACTAAACACATTTATAACAGTTATGAGACTTTGTTCTGAAAGTGAAGTCCGTCCAACTAAATTATTTCAAATTCTAAATAGACAAATATTTAAATGGAGCTCAGCACAACCATTATTGATAAGTGTAGGGTTTTATCAAGGATTGGACAGTTTGTTGGAGAAGTGCATGATGTGAGTCTGTCCCTCTGTCCTCAGTCTGTCCCTCTGTCCTCAGTCTGTCCCGGCTAAACTTTATGAAACATAATTCTCTATTTCTTTCAGAAGATAAAGGCCTTCACACAGACAGAGGTGTTTCAGGTCAGAGACAAACATAGGTGAACGTCTCTGTCTGTCCCACACTGCACAGTGAGTGGTTCAGAGATCACTGTTAACACCATGAGCCAAAGGAAAAACTAAAACAGCTGAACAAAGACAGTTACACATGAAGGTTTTACACCAGGGGGAGACAGAGATCTTTATAAATATATTTAACCCTTTACAGTCTGATGCTTTTTGTGTTTGAGCGTGTTGAATTAAAACAACAGTTTGATCTGTTAAAAACATCAAATCTTGTTTTTCTACCTGTGAATTTACAATAATATCATGTGTCGGCTAAACACAATTAAAAATACACATTATGTGACGCTGACTGATGTTTTTATCTAAATGTGTTTGTTTTGCTTGTTGTTGGTCTGCAAACAGATGAGTGACGTCAGCTGCATATAAAGCTCCTGTTGGAGCACACACAGCTAAATGCGTCCTATTGTTACCAGTTATGTTGATAAGTCTTGTCTCTTTGTGGACATGCTGATGACACTTTTATTTTTCCAGTGTAGAATAACAATGAAGTTTTGGTCTGATTAAAGTTCTCCTGCTCTCATTAATACAAACATCACTCAGTATTTTACCCTGAAAGATATGATCTGTTATTATATTGATGATGATGAGCAACAAGTTTCTGACATTTGTTAACGTCTTTATTTATTGGGGGAATTCTTTCTTCATAAACAGAAGTTGTTAGTTTCACAACCCTCCCTCCATCTTGTTTTGATTGAATTTAACTCATTGTTGAACTTTTTATGAACAACAGAAAAACTGTGAGAATATTACAAAAAAATATTTGATGTAAAATAAACTGTTTGTTTCTCCATTCTTACTTTATTTATTATCTGTTCATCTTTCATCACAATTTGTTTCCGCTCTCGTGTTTGTTTTATACCTGATGTACACCTGTTACTTTATCATGAAACTGAGTTAGCATTTGCACTTTGTTTAGCTAACGTTAGCAGCTTTATCTCTGCTGAGACGCCCAACATTAATCTGAACTGTGAGAGATAGTGAGCAATAATCCTGGTGCAGGTGTAAAGTAACACAGATCTGTGGTGTTGGTGATAACAAATGTTACAGCCTCTCAAACTTCATCGCTGTCATGATTTATATGTGTGCAGCTAATTAACGTTAGCTAGATAACAAGTGTAAGTCTCTGAATCAAACTGAAGGCATTACAGC
>NC_065509.1:44462046-44463954 GCF_006386435.1 Epinephelus moara | reverse complement strand
GCCCAGTCTTAGTGAGAAGAAGGCTTAAGCCCTGTTGGTGCAACCGGCGTAACTATTAGGTCGGACTTAGAACGCCAAGTTACGACCGACTTAGCTTAAGACCAGGCTTAAGACCAGTTGGTGCAACCTGCTCCTGGTGCGCACTAAAAGAAAAGGTTCTAGTTTCCAGATTTACTTCTGCAGTATGCAGGCCACTGAATATGCTCAGTAGTGTTTCTCCTGCTGGCTCCGCCCACAAGTTCCCGCTCGGCCCACAGACTTTACATTGTGATGATGTCACAGATTTGAGGATAGTTTCAAAAATGCAGGCAAAGAGAGTCATAATTGAGCTTGTCTACAGTTGGAGGTGTCAGCAGTTTACAGAGGTCTCTTTTATAACGATGGTCTGTGGAGAAAATGATTTTTGGGCCGCAGGAGATTTTTTTGCTGTAATAGTGCGAGTGGTCAGTGGGAAACACTGGACGTGAGGCTGAGCTGCGTTCCTGTGGACCTGCTGAAATGCACCATGCTAACCAAGCTAGCAGCTAGCATTAGGTTTAGCTCCACCCTTTGGTCTAAATATGGTCATTTCTGGCTCCAAAAATCCAAGATGGCAACGCACATAACGCCAAATGCCGTGATGGATGACATCGTGGTGGCTACACCCATTATTTTGTGAGCAGAAATCAGGAGAAGAAGAAGAAGAAGGTACAACAATAACAAACAAATCTGTTTTCTTTATTTTATTTTTTTTTATTGCTGTAAAGAGTCTTTGAGTATCCTGAAAAGCGCTATATAAATCCAATGTATTATTATTATTAAATCTGTTTCCATCAGACCCCGTCACATTTTCTGCCTCAGCCTTGTCTGTCTGTCTGTGTGTCCGTCTGTCTGTCTGTGTGTCTGTCTGTCTGTCTGTGTGTCTGTGATGTGAGGAATCTCTCAGAGTTTTTAACAGTCAGCACTTTACAGCCAGATCTGACTTTCCTCACGTTGTGGTGCTGCTCAGCAGACTGAGAGACGTTTGTCTTCAGTCTTCAGTCTCATCAGGAGTTTCTGCTGCTGTTTCACCTGAAATCATTGACTCATGATCCAGACCTGACCTCACGTTTCTGCAGGTGATCATCACTCACCTGCAGCTGCTCTCAGTTGATTCAGGTCAAGCTGATTTCAAACTTTGACCATTTTTGGTGCATTCAAGTACCCACAGGAAGCTCCGACATCAGAGCATTGCCAGTCAGCCGTTTGCTGCTGAAGTGAGCAGATCAGAGGCTGTTTGGAAAGTTAGGAATGTTATCTATGAGAAACCAAACCGATACACAGAGTCTACCTGAAGTTATGTAAGCTAACAGCTAACAGCTAACAGCTGGGTGTGACCTGGACGTGTCTGACCTGAATTATTCCCCCTCTGACCCTCGGGGACCTTTTCCACTTGTAAAACATTTAAAAGGAGGAAAATATTTCATGTTGAGAGGAGACAGGTTGGTTGGCACGCAGCTGTTTGTCTGCTGCTGCTTTTTAGGTCACACAAACAAAAATTGTCTCCTCATCTCATCGACTGTACGTAACAAACATCTGAAGGTCACTGTGTGTCTCTGTGACGGCAACGTTTCAGTTTGATCGGATCAAAAGTCAAAAACTGGTCTGTGGACTAAACGTGTTAGAAATCTGGGTCAGAGAGAGAAATCTGAAAACTGTTTCCTCTGGGTCACAGACAGGCTGCTTCATTTGGGTTTAACATTTGAAGAAAGTGATGATCCATCCATCCATCCACCCATCCACCCACCCACCCATCCATCCATCCACTCATCCATCCATCCATCCATCCATCCATCAACCCATCCACTCATCCATCCATCCATCCATCCATCCATCCACCCATCCATCCATCCATCCATCCACTCATCCATCCATCCATCCATCCATCCA
>NC_065509.1:44458101-44461072 GCF_006386435.1 Epinephelus moara | reverse complement strand
CCACCCACCCACCCACCCACCCATCCATCTATTCATCCATCTATTCATCCATCTATTCATCCATCCATCCATCTATTCATCCATCCATCCATCCATCCATCCATCTATTCATCCATCTATCCATCATCCATCCATCCATCCATCCATCCATCCATCATCCATCCATCCATCCATCCATCCATCCATCATCCATCCATCCATCATCCATCCATCCATCCATCATCCATCCATCCATCCATCTGGGTCTGCCCCGGGGCCTCCTACCAGCTGGTCCAGGAGGATCCTGATCAGATGTTGAACCTCCTCAACATGAAGGAGCAGCGGCTCTACTCTGAGCTCCCTCCAGATGTCTGACTCCTCCCCCTATCTCTAAGGCTGAGCCCAGACACCCTACAGAGGAAACTCATTTCAGACGCTTGTATCTGTGACCTCATTCTTTCAGAGAGGAACCAGCAGAACCAGGCTGCTCTTAAACTGGACCTGAGTTTAGTGGGAAGATCTGTGTGTGTGTGTGTGTGTGTGTGTGTGTGTGTGTGTGTGTGTGTGTGTGTGTGTGTGTGTGATATAAAACAGCAGACTGTTAATGATCAGTAATTATCCTGGAATTCAGCTCAGATCAGAGAGACAGTAAAACACACAGCAGGTCAACAGGAAGCTGAGTCTCAGTGTGTGTGTGTGTGTGTGTGTGTGTGTGTGTGTGTGTGTGTGTGACTGAGATCTCTGTAACGTTTTTTAATGAGAGTGGGAGGAAACTTCAGTTCATAATTTCAAAGTAAAAGTTTTCAGAGTCTTTGTGTCATTGAGCTGAAACTAAACTGGTTTTTCAGAGTAAAAGTTTTAAAGAGATGATTTATAGATTAATAATGTGTCCGGCTGCAGTTCAGGTCATGAAATCATTTTTATCTCCCATTGAATGTAAAACAATAAACTCCACAGTAACCAGTAACTCCAGTAAAGAGACAGAAGTGTGTGTGTGTGTGTGTGTGTGTGTGTGTGTGTGTGTGTGTGCAGCAGATGGTTTCAAACACACAGAGCTGCTTTGTGTTCAGAAACACTTCAGGTTTTCAGCAGATGTTCTCAGAGGTCAAAGGTCACGAGCAGGAAGGAGAGAGCAGCTTTCACCCACTGATGTGAAACACACACACACACACACACACACACACACGTATTTATGTCCCTCTTGGGGACATTACATAGACGCACATTAACTTCCTGTAAACTTACCCTGACCTTGACCTGAACACAAACTGAGCCGCACGGTTGCGACGAAAAGAGACGCACATAACGTGTTAGTGTGTGTTCATTTAAATAATAAAGAGAGGAAAACTTAAACAACTGAGGTGTTTTTAATTTCTTTTTAAATTTCCAAAGGAGTTTCCTGTTCAAAGATCTGTGGGAGGGAGTTACACAGTTTAGTGCTGTAGACACAGAGAGCAGCCTCAGCAGATCTCATGTGGGAGACTTTAGGAACCGACAGCAGTGGAAGATCTCAGACTCCTTGTTGGGACATAAAATAAAAAGCAGCTGCTGATATGTGAAGGTGTTCAGGTACATGAGGCTTTATAGTGAAAATCACCTGTGACAGATACAGCAGTGATACAAGCAGAGGGGTCATGTGATCTGTTTTTTTTTTGGCCTGCTTTGGTCCTGCAGCCCAAAAATCATTTTCCCCACACACCACCTTTATAAAAGAGACTTCTGTCACACTGTCGACACCTCCAGCTGTGAACAAGCTCAATTATGACTCTTTATATTCTGAATTTTTGATCCAAGGAGGTTCCCGGTGTTTCCTCCTCAGGCTCCACTTCACTCAGCTGCCCGATAAACCCGCTGCTTCTTCCCACTTTAACCTGAATAACAAACCAGGGCTCGGTGCTCCGGTTGGATCCAAACGGAGAGCCGGGGCTAGCTCAGAGACTAGCGGAGGCTAACTGGCTGTGCTTCCCTCCGGTCATGCTGCAGCTAACGCTCCGCTAGCCGCTCCTGTAACATATTGTGTTGAAACGCGCTAGTTCATATAGTGCTTTGCCTTTCTAGCTGCAGTCTGTTGTCCCTGCTGAGTACCCGTAGCTCTGTACAAAGATTGTCAGCAATAAACAAGATGGCTCCCTGCTAAGTCCGGTGTACAGTACATTACATGGTGTCAGAAGTCTGTCAAGAACAAAAAAAAGAAAGAAAAAGAAGTACCCAATTATGGCGTCTTCACAGTTTGAACACCCCAAGATCGACTGGGAAGCTCCGAATTTATATCACGAGTTTGAAAGATTCAAGAGTCACGTCATGTTTGTCTTCGATGGACCGCTCTCCGAGCTAACAGCTAAACAATGAGCCGGGTGGCTAGGTACGTGGCTCGGCCAGCAAGGCAGAGAAATCCACAAGACGTTAAACTGGGCCGACGGTGGAAAAGAGGATCCTACCAAGGTACTGGATAAGTTTGCAAGCTACATCAGACCAAGGAAAAATAAAAGGATAGCCAGACACTGTTTCAAACAGAGGAAACAAGGTTCAAGTGAAAGTTCTGATAACTTTGTGAAGGATTTGAGACTCATTCTCATGGACTGTGAGTACCCTGATCCAGACGACGTGTTAATTGACGCCATAATCGCGGGAGTGAGAGAAAAACGTGTCCAAGAAAGACTGCTGGACAGAGGTGAGGATCTGACGCTACCTAAAGCTATAGAAATCCCTCAGCAGTTTGAAATGTCACAGAAACAGATGAAAATTGTCAGAGAGGAAGATTCTCAAGTATCTGTTGTGTCTGCTAAACCAAAGTTCTCAGCACCAAATAAGAAAATGTACAACAAAGGACAAACGAAGCCAATTTATCAGAAACAGGCATCAGTCAACCAGCAGAAAAGCTGCACAAGTTGTGGAAAAGACACCGAACACAAGTGGAACAAAGGAAAGTGCCCAGCTAAAGGCTCAGTGTGTTCCTACTGTCACAAGCCAAATCACTGGGTGGCTGTGTGTC
>NC_065509.1:44455628-44455803 GCF_006386435.1 Epinephelus moara | reverse complement strand
TGTTCTGTACGACATCTATTGCACGTCTGTCCGTCCTGGAAGAGGGATCCCTCCTCAGTTGCTCTTCCTGAGGTTTCTACCGTTTTTTTTCCCCGTTAAAGGGTTTTTTTGGGGAGTTTTTCCTGGTCAGCTGTGAGGGTCATAAGGACAGAGGGATGTCGTATGCTGTAAAGCC
>NC_065509.1:44449904-44455575 GCF_006386435.1 Epinephelus moara | reverse complement strand
TATCAGCTGTGAGGGTCATAAGGACAGAGGGATGTCGTATGCTGTAAAGCCCTGTGAGGCAAATTGTGATTTGTGATATTGGGCTTTATAAATAAAATTGATTGATTGATTGAAATTGAGTTTGCATGGCAACCAGCACAGCAGCGAGCATTTGACAAACTGAGGGAGTTGTGCACGCAGCCTCCAGTGCACAAGTATTTTGATCCTGCAAAGCCTGTTGAGATATTCAGCGATGCCAGCAGCAGTGGACTTGGAGGACAGTCAACCTGTTGCCTTCTCATCAAGATCGCTGACTGACACAGAAACGCGCTATGCGCAAATCGAAAAGGAGATGCTCTCCATTGTGCATGCCTGCATCAAGTTTCACAACTACATATTTGGCACACATGTCACGGTTTACAACGATAACAAGCCGCTCGAGGATATCTTCAAGAAATAACTGCTGTCTACTCCCATGCGCATCCAGAGAATGCGACATCGTCTGCAATGGTATGACTTAACAGTGAGATACAGGAGAGGAAAGGACATGGAGCTGCCTGACACGCTGTCCAGAGCGCAGCTTACCGGGAGCACACCAGAGATGGATGGACTACAGTGTGTCTCCATGCTCAGCTTTGTCTCAGTTAGGAACCAGAAGCACACAGAACTGCAGGAGCACACAAAAGAGGAGCTAAGCTGTCTCCAACAGACTATTCAACATGGTTGGCCTGAACACAGACGGGACACGCCCGTTGCTGTTCAGCCATACTGGGATTCAAGAAGCCAGCTCGTCATATCTGATGGCATTATCTACAAAGGACTGCGTATAGTAGTACCCCCCACCATGAGAGAGCACATGCTAAGACTTATACACCAATCTCATCTGGGGATGGTAAAGAGCAAACAGCGAGCTTGTGAAGTGACACAGACATGGCATCCCTGCTACTCTCCGGACAGACAACGGTCCACAGTACTCCTCAGAAGAATTCAGAGACTTCTGTAAGTGTTATGGCATCTCACACAAGACATCTTCACCACACACTCCACACTCAAATGGTGAAGCAGAGCGTGCAGTGCAAACTGTAAAGAAGCTGTGGTGTAAAGCTCCAGACAAGCACCTCGCACTGATGGATTACAGAACTACTCCACTTGAGACAGTAGGCCTGTCGCCAGCTCAACTGCTCATGGGCAGGAGGCCTCGCAATACACTGCCTACTGCTCGTGTGCTGCTTGCACCAACAGCCTATGACCCTCTCAAAGTTAAGCAACTTCTGGACAAGACCAAGGACACTCAAAAGTTCTATCATGACCGCAAGAGAGCAGGCAACCCCCCTGTTGCTCTCAAGCCTGGGGATGAGGTCAGAATGCAACCGTATCCTGGCCGCCACAAATGGTCCCCTGGAGTTGTGGTTAAACCACACAGTGCACCGCGATCCTATGTTGTGGACTGTGGAAACAAGGAATACCGCCGCAACAGTCAACACCTTCGCAAAAGCACTGCAGCAGCCAACCATCCACGCCACTGGATACGTCAGGAACCCTGGACTGAAACATCAGGTCTGCCTGAGAAGGAGCCGCGACTTCCACTTCCTACTGAACTCTCTCTTTCACCACCCAAAGCACCTTTGAGCCCCACTCAAGCCCGGCCAGCTGGACAGACTACTACCAGGCTGGGCAGAGTTGTGAAGCCTCCAGATAGACTGAATCTATAACTGATTTATGTTTGATTAGTTATTTCGTGAAGGGATAGTAAACACTCCTTCCTAGTTATTGTGTGTGAAATCTCGTTATATAGCCAAATTTCAAGTTAAATGAGTGTTTTCACTGATTTCTGATTTCATTTAATTTCACTGATACTGCAGACTGGGTATCTAAAGTTTGTTAGTCATTTAAGTAAGGAAAAACTACAAATAACAAGTGAGTACAATTTGACTCAGTTCATATGTTTATCTCTGAAATGTAATGCATGTTTCTTTTGCTAAGGAGGGGAGATGTAACACATTGTGTTGAAACACGCTAGTTCATATAGTGCTTTGCCTTTCTAGCTGCAGTCTGTTGTCCCTGCTGAGTACCCGTAGCTCTGTACAAAGATTGTTAGCAATAAACAAGATGGCTCCCTGCTAAGCCCGGTTTGCAGTACATTACAGCTCCCAGCTAGCTCCGGTTTGTTATTCAGGTTAAAGTGTGAAGAAGCAGCGGGTCTGCGGGGCAGCTGAGTGAAGTGGAGCCTGAGGAGGAAGCACCGGTTAGCCCCGGTTTCACTACAGGCAGATTCACCCGCTACAGGGGCGAGGAAATAAAACCTGAACAGCCAATCAGAGTGATCTCTCTCACCAAACAAACTCCACTGCCGATTCAACATGCTCAATCGGCCGAAAAGCCAAAGTGCCGACGGTGCGGGACACACCGCAAAAACTAGGCCGACAGATGCTCACCGACGGCCCGACTTTGGTCGACGGCCGACCGTCGGCTTGGTGTGTCAGGGCCTTAAGGCTGAGCAGGAACTTGTGGGCAGAGCCAGCAGGAGACACACTACTGCATATATCCAGAGGGCCGCACACTGCAGTAGTTTCCTGGAGGCTAGATTCTTCTGGCGTGTATGCACCAGGAGACTCCACTGGAATGATAAGGTGCCATCTTGGATCCAGATATTATTACTATGGTTTGGTTCATTGACTGTATACAAAGATGGGCGACATGACAGCTCGCCAAAGGTGATGCCGAAACATCTGGATCACTCCCTGCTGGCTGGCTACAGTGAAACTCCGCCCCACCATGTTAGTGGATGGGACATGGGACAAACTTAAAGATCAAACTTCAAATACTTCAAATACATTTTTCCAAAAGATGGTTTCTGTCATTTTAGCTTGTTCTTGTCACACTGCTGTTTGTTCAAGTGTTTGGTGATCACTAGTGATTTGGTGGGGAAAAAAAGGGCTTCATTTTTGTACAGTGCAGGAGGTGGAGGCACATCGGCCATCTTTATATACAGTCTGTGGTTTAATCAGGGAACAGGCCCTGACTGTGTTCATCTGATCTATATGATCTCTGCCTTTCTTCTTCTGGCCCTGAAATCACCGTCACCAAACCCACCAGACTCCATTTAGATACACAGTCATGTTAGTGTGTATAGAGGCAGCATGTTGTCACATCTAACTGGTGAGTTAAGGATTAATTTAAACCAAACCAGAGCTGGTGATTGTTGCTCCCATCAGTCTCTCAGACACAGACAGGTCCATTTATAAAGATACTAAAGCCCCTCTTTAAAAAGCTGTTCCAGATTGTTGAGTAACTGTGTATTAATATGTCAGATTCATCTTGTAGATCTGAACATTCTGCTGTCTGTTGTATATTTGAGCCTATGGCGCCACCTGCAGTGTGGAGGAGGAACTGTGAAGAGTGTGTGCATGTGAAGAATGGGACTAATACACCTGTATACATTAATATCTGGGTCTATATCTTTATCCTCGCTCCTCTGTGCTCCTCATTTGACACCTGATTGCTCCTCCTTTTTGTTCTTGTTGCCTTCTTGTTTAGACAAATCTATTTTCTGTCTCCACTTCAATATAATGGTACTTGTACTGGTTTTAACCACTTCTGCCTGCCCAGTCATTCAGCTCCCAGTCAGTAGTTTCCCTCACTTAGTGCACGTCACACCCGCCTCATTAAGGCAACTCATGACACCTGTTCCTGATTACACTCAGTACATAGACCCCGGCCTCACAGACACTCATTGTCTGATTGTTCTTCATCACTCATGTAAGACTCTCCATCACGTTATTACAGACTGATGTCCTGTTGCTGACACCACCTGCCTCTGACACCACCTGCCTCTGACACCACCTGCCTCTGACACCACCTGCCTCTGACCCCACCTGCCTCTGACCACACCTGCCTCTGACCCACCTGCCTCTGACCCCACCTGCCTCTGACCCACCTGCCTCTGACCCACCTGCCTCTGACCCCACCTGCCTCTGACCCCACCTGCCTCTGACCCCACCTGCCTCTGACCCCACCTGCCTCTGACCCACCTGCCTCTGACCCACCTGCCTCTGACACCACCTGCCTCTGACACCACCTGCCTCTGACCCCACCTGCCTCTGACCCCACCTGCCTCTGACCCACCTGCCTCTGACCCCACCTGCCTCTGACCCCACCTGCCTCTGACCCACCTGCCTCTGACCCACCTGCCTCTGACCCCACCTGCCTCTGACACCACCTGCCTCTGACCCACCTGCCTCTGACCCACCTGCCTCTGACACCACCTGCCTCTGACACCACCTGCTTCATCTCATTCCTGGTAAACGCCTCAGCCTTCTGTGTCCGACCTTGAGACCTGCTTTCGCGTCCTTGGTTCCTGTTTGCTTGTGTCTGCTAGGTGTTACCATCCAATGACAGCGCCACAGTGTGAGTGCATCAGGCTGTCTACCTGTGGTTTCCTGCGGTCCAGAGACTTTGGACTGTGTACTTACCTGACTCTGGATCTTCCAACTGCATCTGCCTGTTATTGAACTGAACTAAAGCGGCACCTGGGAGACACTCACACCCTAACCACGTCTTTCTTCAGAGTGTTTCTGGTGTAAATCAGCTGCTGTGTGTGTGTTTCTGAGAGGAAGAGACCTCTGAGGATAATTCAGCTCCTCAACAATCAACACTGAAGGAATTCTAACCAGGAGAAGTTTCAGCTGGTTGTAATCTGTAATCTGTAATCTGTAATCCTCACTGATAGACATCACTAAATCACACACTGGAGCTCTGAGAACACATCACGGGTTTGTACTGTTTTAAAGTGGTCTGAACAGTTAATGAGTGACTCCTCTACTCCTCTGTCACTTCAACCAGTAGGATGTAAATTATGTTTGTAGCACCAGAGGGCGCTGTATCCTCCTCCATGAACATCAGCACTCTCGATTTAAAGGAGACTTCCAAAAGTGATTTCCACTTCTGATCTCAAAGACAAACTGTCAGTATCCACATGTGACGCTTGTCTTTGTTCCAACGTGTCAGACGTCTCCCTCTGCTCAGACTGTAGTGAGGCCTGCAGACTGTCTGGACTCAACATCTTCTCATTCACTCCTCTCAGCAGGCAGCGTGAGCAGAGGGCTGACGAAGACAACAGCTGGAAGAAGTCTGGATTCGTGAGCACTCAGATGTTTGACAGGCTGACCTGCTTCATACCAGACGCTGAGAAGAGCCGTTCACAAACATTTGTTCATTGTGACACTGACATGATGTGTTCCCCAGCCCCTTACCCTGACCCCAACCCTGACCCTTACCTTAACCCTAACCTAAACCATCACAACTAAATGCCTACAACACTTAACCTGACCTGAACCTGACTCTAACCTGAACCCGAAAAACCAAGTCTTGTTTATACAACAACGATTTCAACTGAAAACTACGGGTGTAACGGTACACAAAAATCTCGGTTCGGTACGTACCTCGGTACACAAGTCACAGTTCGTTTTTTTTCGGTACAGTAATGAAATAAATAGACAACTATTAAATGTCTTTTACTTATTGGTAACCTTATTAAAACATACCACCACAGCAGTTAACTCTTTTTACACAATTTTTGAATGAAACAAATATATATAAAATCCTGCTTTTTCACATTGTTTGAATGAAAATAGAAATATAAAAGTGAAAAATAAAATCCTGCTGTTTTTTAACACATTTTTTGAATGAAAAA
>NC_065509.1:44442556-44449124 GCF_006386435.1 Epinephelus moara | reverse complement strand
TTGTAATCACCGCGTTGTAGAGGAAGGCGCTTCAGCGCAGGCGCATGGCGTCATGCCGTGGTGTTGCTTTGCAAATTTACACTGCCACCCATTGGCCTGGCGTGCATACTACAACGTTTCCAGTAGATTTTGCGGCTCCGTGTGAACGGGGATTGTTTCAATAACGTCGTCATATAAACACAGAAGTTTTTTAAAACACAAAGGACAGACTTTTCCATTTTTAGAGAAACCGTTGTCGTCTAAACAGAGCCTCAACCAACAAACAGGCCTTTGAAGAAGTGAGGAGTGGCCAAACACACACACACACACACACACACACACACACACACACACACACACACACACGGAGCAGGTCATGTGTGGAATGTGTATTTGTGTGTATTTTTGGACTCGTCTCTGACAGCAGCAGTTGTTGTTTTCAGAATAACTTTCCATCCAACAACAGCTGCTTCTCTTCCTGTTACCACGGCGACAACATACAGCACACATGGCGTCATGACAGTACATTTACTCAAGTACTGCACTAAAGTACAATTCTGAGGTACTTATACTTCAGTATTTCCATTTTCTGCAACTTTACACCTCCACTGCACCTCGTCAGAGAGAAATATTGTTTACTACATTTATCTGACAGATTCAGATTAATATATGAAATATCATAAATAAATAAAATATTATTCTGTAATGCTGTGTAAGGAGTACTTTAACTTTTGGTGCTTTAAGTTTATTTTGAAGCTGCAAATGTTCTACTTTTACCAGAGTAACATTGTGAATGAAGGAGTTTAACATTGTGGTGTTGATACTTTTACTTCAGCTGCATGTGAGGATTTATACTTGTAATATTTATCACCTGTTCACATCTAATGTAAAACTGTCATGGTGGGATTCAGTAAAAATATGGTCATCTCAACAATTTTCTCTGACTTAATTATCAAATAGAATATGTAACTTATCTATTGTTGTAAATCAAATTACTTCCAGATTGTAAAAGATGGTTTCACAGAGCGTTGATGGAGCTAAACCACGAGGAGGACGACGGCCCCAAAGAGAGGGACTCATGACTTTACATCCAGAGCTGTTGTTTCCTCAGGGCCTGACATCTTTTATGAGGTCCTGCAACACAACTGATTATTTACTGTGTGAGAGTAAATGACCCAAACTGGGTGCGTTACCTGGCACAGCACCACACAGGTCTGTAGAGAGACATATAGGGCAGTGATTGGTTGTAGGGAGGATCCTGTCCACCAGGAGGCGCCATTTACACAGCAGGAGAGAAACCACTGCAGACAGTCTATTACACTGTCTATATGATCAAGCTGTTGTCCTGCTGCAGTCTTCATGTCTGATGTCTTAATGAGATTTTAACTAACATGATTTTCATTTCATTTGATTCTTATTTTCATTTCCATATTTGAACGCTGCAGGGCGGAGCCTGAGAGCTGCTCCTGTGACTCGTTCACATGTGACAACAAAGATCCTGAACTCTGAGAAACAGCAACTTCATCACATTGACCTCACATTGTCACAATGTCTGTGAGCTGCGTCTGTGTTTCACTGACTGGATGAAGTGTTACTGCAGTGATCGTCACAGAGAGGAAGAGGAGGGGTTAATGTGCCATTAGATCAGCTGTTTCTCTCAGTTTCATCTGTCACCTGATTTATGTGTATCAGAAACTACAAAGTGACAGAGACACACCCTCTGTTTGTTTCTGTTTGTCTCTCAGCTGCTCCAACTTCCTGTTCCTGCACACCTGATCCAATTAAGAGCTCGATGCTGATTGGCTGATCCAGAGAAACTGATGCCCATGAATGCAGCGTCATGTCAGTGTGAGGAGCCTTTAATCGGATCAGGTGTGCAAGTAAAAGATTATCACTCACAGAGCTGCAGGAGACCACAAACACAGCAGTGATCCTCAGGACAGCTGAGAGTACGTTTACTCAAGTTCACTGGTTCATTAAAGCAGCTGACGTCTGCTGTGTGGACACTGTGTGGACACTGTGTGGACACTGTGTGGACACTGTGGACACTGTGGACACTGTGTGGACACTGTGTGGACACTGTGTGGACACTGTGTGGACACTGTGTGGAGGCTGTGCAGCTTTAAACCCACCAGTGTTCTCACAAGTCCATGAACATGACAAAGCTGCTCCACAGTCAGTGGAAAGTCCTCAGAAGTGGAGACGTCCTGTAAATGTGTGTGTGTGTGTGTGTGTGTGTGTGTGTGTGTGTGTGTGTGTGTGTGTGTGTGTGTTTCAGTGTTTCATGAGTTTTAACTTTTGCTCGTATAGACGTCCATAAAACAGAAGCTGGAAGAGAAAATTCCTGCAGAGCTCCAGCTTCACCCTCAAAACTACAACCAGAAACTACAGCCGCCATTTTGAATTCAGACCTCATGTTCACTTGGTTACACTCTGTGCAGCTTCACGTCTGTTCAGATTAAACTAATAACGTGTTACTTTACCTTGAAAAATGAATTTGACCTCATGTACTTAAACATCACACACACACACACACACACACACACACACTTGACGGTGACATCAGCTGTTAGAAATGTGATGATGTCAGAGGTTTCATGGGAAGTTTCAAACACACCTGAAAGTTCAGCTGCAGTTTAACATCAACAGACTGATGAGAGTTTACAGCAGCTTTATTTCTGCAGCACATTTAATGCACACACACACACACACACACACACACACACACACACACACACACACACACACACACAGGCACCAAGGAGCATCCAGTTAAAAAACATAATCAACAGAAAGTACAAGTTAGTAAAGAGATAAAATACTAAGCAGATGAAAACAGTGCAGGTGCAGCAGGGCTACAGCACAAGTTTTAGTGTTCCATAAGAGACACATGAAAAGACACATTTTTAACCTGGACTCAAACATGGCTGCATTTGGTGAACATCTAAAGGCCCAGACTCACCAAACTGATGTTGGAGAATTCGCAGCAACATGAGACGACACGTTTGGACCTTCAGTGCTTCTAGTTCTCTGCAGTCTGTTTGGTGTGTCTGGGCCTTGAGGCAAAGATCGTTCTCTACTCAGGTTACAAAATGACTTGACACTGACTTCTAGTTTCACAGGGGACACAAACACCGGCCTCCTGGGTCAAAGTCCTGAGCTTGATGGATCCATCCACATAACAAAAACGGTCTGAGCGGACTTATTCATGACAGAGCGTCGCCATCTTCAATACTCATGATGGATATTTAAGATTCATCAGAAGCCTGAGGGAGCGCTGCACACTTGAAACATCACTCTGCATCAGAGCCCACCTGAACAGATGTTCACACTCTTTATACCCATCTGTTGCTCCGACTGTCTCATGTCGCTGCAGATGGGTTTATAGTGGAGGTGGCTGAAAGACTTGTGCGTCTCATTTACATATTTTCCACCAACATAACTGCCCAGTGTCTGATGAACAGAGCTGTGAACACGATTCTTCGATGATCATGGTGTGTCATGTCGGACATCACAAATGTGCCGTAACACAGGGTTAATAAATGGAGGCCGATGAAAGTGTCCACCAGGTGTCATGGTTTCATCCCTGCTGATCTGAGCCAATCAGAGCTGGAGCTGATAAATACCTGTGCAGGTGCCCTGATGTCACTTGAGCTGGCTACACTGAGGGTCACTGTCAGACGACACACAGCTGTGTTTGTCTCCTGTCTGAAATGAGGACACATTGTTTAAAACATTAATATGAACTGTGATCTGATAAATGACCTTTATCACTGTAAATGGAGACAGGCATAGCAACAGTAACTAAGGGGGCGTGGCTTAGCAACTTTTTAACAATTTTCAAGATCTTAAGAAAATTTGTTTTTTTGTCACAACATTTATCTGGTCAAATATTTTTCACTCCTCTGTAAGAACATGTTTAAAATATGTTTCTGTTATAATCAAGAAGAGATGACGTCACACTGTGGCGACTTGAGGCTGAACGTTAAATTTAAAACCACATCAAGCAGCAGAAACATTTTTAGTCTCTGTTTAGAACAAATCAGGAAAGTTTTCTGCTGAAATAGGTCAAAATATTTATATTTATATTTATGACATGCAGGATTTTTCTGTCACTATTTAAAGTTTTGAGGTATTTTCAGGCTGATTGTGAAACTTCGGTAACGGTTAAAATAACAGATGTGTTGCACACGTCACTTTGTAGGAAACTCTTCTGATGTTTGGAGTTACAGGCTGATCACTGAATGTGTCATATAAAACCTTTAAATATTTATATGTTGAGTTTGTTTTAATTTGGCTGACTGTTGATTATTCTGTTTTATTTTCATGTTGTTATTGTTTTGTTCCATAGTAATCTATTACTATTATTATTTTTCTAAAATTCCTCAAAGTATTTTATATTTAATACTTTTATTACTTTTGACTTGTAATCATAAAGTTATATTTTCATTTGTAATTTTATTATGTTTCTTGAGTCTTGACGAACTTTTATGATTCGTTACTGCTTTAATTTTTTTGTATTTTCTATTTCATATTTATATTATTTTTGACTCCATGGTTGATTACAGACACATTTCACGATTTCTATCTTACATTTAAAAAAATAAATAAAAAATCTATAAATCTATATTTTTTTGTCTTATCCTTTTTCCCTGCTTCCCCGCTGTATAAAGTTTTTATCTTATTTTATCTTTGAATTTTTAAATATAAAATAAAATGGATTGACGATTTCGATCTTAATTAATTTTTTTTTGTCTGAATCCCCTGTTACAGTACCTTATGTTTAATTCATTAAATTTTATTTCATCTTTTGTATCATTCAGAATAAAATAAGAATAAAATATGATTGACGAGTTTACAAACTGTTCTTAAATATGTTTGTGTCATTCGTTTCCGTTACCTCTACGTGTAATTAAAATTGTATCATTGAATTCATTGAATTAATAAAATAAAATAAAATAAATATTGGATTACCGAGTTTACAAAGTGTTCCTGAATGCAGCGGAGATAAGCCCCGCCCCCTGCGCCCGGCGGCCTTCGCGGTGCGTTCACGGACTTCTTGTTTGAAAGTGTTTGAAAGTTGTCAACAGAGAGAAGAAGAAGAGGAGGAAGAGGAGCAGAGACAGAGAGCGGCTTCTAACGGAGGAGGAGGAATGGGCTGCAGCCACAGTAAGGTGAGTCTCACCGGCACAAACACCGGGTCAGACGCGGCTCGGTCCCCGGTTAGACCCCGGGCAGGCGGCAGCAGAGTCCCGGTACATGTTGCGTTAGTTTGGGAGGCTGAGGAGCTGCTGCTGCTGCTGCGGCCACAAAACGTGCACCGACACCGAGACTGAGCTCCGGATACTA
This sequence comes from Epinephelus moara, assembly GCF_006386435.1. NCBI lineage: Eukaryota > Metazoa > Chordata > Actinopteri > Perciformes > Serranidae > Epinephelus > Epinephelus moara. The sequence goes on along the minus strand of NC_065509.1, from coordinate 44,443,796 downwards.
ACGGAGCCAAATATAACCGTCACCTCTCTGTGATTTAATCAGTATATTGATCACAGATGACTCCGGATTAATTAAAAACCGATTTGGCGCCAGACAAAGAAAAATGCGGTAAAAACACGGTGAACTTTTTAACATCTGTTTCTAATCTGACATCGTGTTTGTTTTCCCACGGTGCTGTTACCGGAGGGACACCGAGATTTAACGGCTGTAATCAACACCAGGACTCATTTAATGTCACTTTATTACATTTAACACGAAACTGCTTCGAAATTAAGTTTGTTTTATCAGTTTAAACCGATTTTATGACGTTTAATCACTTAAATTACACAAAAACAGTCAAATACTAAACAGACTATAGTGAGGTCCTGCTGCACAGAGGAGGGAGAAATACTCACAGCTTTTAATACTTTAGTAAAAGTATAAATACCACAGAGTAGAAATACTCTGTTACAGTAAAAGTCCTGCACTGAAAATGTTCCTTCAGTAAAGTATGAATGTATTATCATTAAAATGTATTCAAATGAACTAAAGTCATTCTGCAGAATACAATATATGATTTTATTTAATAATAATAATTGATGCATTAATGATCAGTTTAATGTTGATCAGCTGCTGAAGGTGGAGCTCATTGTAATGACTTTAGATTCATCTGTGATAAATCATCATTTATTACTGATTTATTTTGTTTTTAATCTTCTGAATCTGTAAAGTAATTAAAGCTTTCAGATAAATGTAGTGCAGTGAAAAGTACTCTGGGATGTAGTAGAAATACTCAAGTACATGTACTGCAAAATTGTCCCTCCAGTGGGGGAGACCGGGGTCTGATGTTACACTTTGTTTTTTTCATTTAAAACCTGAATGCTGAACAGATTCAATTTAAATATGTAACTGAAGCCTGATGTGTCGCGGAGCACTGAAGAGACTTTACTCTGCTTAAACTTATTCTGTCAAAGACATCATGTGACAAACATCGTCATGGTGGTGACTCGCTGTGGGACTGGTTGTCCCTGTGTTATTTTAATAGGGGGAACATAAGTGGAGTCTGTAGCCTTTTTAAACAGGAGTTGTGCAAATTTGCAGGAAACCCCAATCAGTCTTTTTTCAGCATTGGCAGTATAAAAACAAAATCGGGGAGTGCAGCAAAATGCCGCCTACCTACTTTTGTTTATACAGAATGCGCCTTTTTCGGGGCAATGGGGGGCGTGAGCAAGTAACAAAACGTGTAGCTCAGCGTGTGACG
>NC_065509.1:44439927-44440089 GCF_006386435.1 Epinephelus moara | reverse complement strand
TGTCATATTTGTGTAGGAATTAAGCTACAATACATGACATATGTTGTTTTAATTAATAAATACAGTGTGAATAAAGATTACATAACATAAAAATAACTGCAGTCTTTGTTATTTGATAGCCGCTTAAATTAAACAATTTTTATAGGGCAAGTAAAAACTGAC
>NC_065509.1:44438163-44439868 GCF_006386435.1 Epinephelus moara | reverse complement strand
TTTGTTATTTGATAGCCGCTTAAATTAAACAATTTTTATAGGGCAAGTAAAAACTGACTTCGGGCAAGTAGATCTCTGACCAACTTGCCCGACCGGGCAAGTGAAAAAAAACCTTAGCGTTGAACCCTGAGGGTATTTACTGACGTGTTTTATGTCGTAGAACAAAACCTGAAACTCGCTTAAGCTTTTGTTAACCACAGACCTTATTTGAGGCATTTTACCAAAATCGCATTCAAAAAACGTATTGACTTTTAGACGAGAGAACCGGAAGTGCTAAAAGCGCTAACGGAGTTCCGGGTTTACTGGCACACTCTATTGGGCACCTTGGATCAACTCGCCAATCCGGCTGTGTGTGTCCAAACGCTAGCAGCTTGCCGGCAAAACGGCCCAACATTCGCCGAAAATCTGGCAGTGTAAAAGGGGCTAATCTCAAAAATGAAGTAAAAAAATATAATTTAATGTAAACTTCTAACTGAAATGGACCAACCGAACAGTGACCCTGTAGGTGACCTCTGACCCCAACATTATTTTAACAGTGCCCTCTAGAGAGTGAGATCTAATGAATGTGACAACCGACCCTGTTCTCCCCGACATGACTCTCTGCTGCTGCTGCTGTGTGTGCAGCTCTGCAGTGACACTGACATGTACTGACATGTACTGACATGTACTGACATGTACTGACATGGTGTCAGAGTCCTGTAAAGTCCTGTTATGTGTCTGACCTGAAGCAGCTCTGTGAGGACACTGACACACAGTCAGTGGGTGTATTTATTATAATATCTGAAGATATAAACATATATATATGTATTGTACGTCGGGGGGGGGGGTTATATGTTCTGCTGTTGGTCTGCAGTGTCCTCGTCGTACGGTTAATGTCTCTGTACCCACAGAGGGACAGACGATGGACAGCTGTTGTCTTCCACCGGTTATTGATAGAAAATGACGAGGCAGCTTCATGTGGGTCACTGCTGCCCAAACTGAGCGCCGCTGTGGGGGGGGGGGGGGGGGAGGGCGGTTTGGATTCAGTGTTGTATAATGTGAAGTCCATCTGTGAAGCCGCTCAGAGCTGCTGACATCACAGGAAATAAAGCCAAAGGTTCAGACGAATCTGCTGATCAGTCACAAGCCAATCAGTTATTGATCAGTTATTGATCAGTTATGTGAACTGGCCTCTGTGTTGCTCCTGGTCTAAAGTTCTCTAACAAACAGTCTTTGTCTTGTAGAATCATTCATCAGGTTATTTCGGGTGTTTTATGTTTTCTATGTGACGCAGCTCAGGTTCTGTAATCGTCTGTTTTCTCAGTTGCAGATTAACAGAAGAGAATTTTTACACTTTAAGTCTTATTTTCTGCTGAGTCTGTGACTGTGTCTTTATTTTGCACTGGACGTTGCTTTGTGTCAGCTGTCGACGAGAGCTTAGCTGTTTGTAGAGTTTTGGTGTCGACACTGAGTCTGATGACAGAGTGAAACACTGAGCTATGAGCCGACTGTGACAGAGATGTTTTACAGTTAAACAACAAACTCTGACCCAGACTGAAAATGCTTCATTTTCAGTCTGGGTGTTGTCTGAGATAGAGCTGCCCCCCCGACTGAGACTGTCCCTAGTGGACCAACAGTCCTCATCAGGGTCCATCAGTGGACCGACGGTCCTCATCAGGGTCCATCAGTGGACCGGCGGTCCTCATCAGGGTCCATCAGTGGACCA
>NC_065509.1:44430721-44437947 GCF_006386435.1 Epinephelus moara | reverse complement strand
GTTATTAACTAGCCTGTGGAATAACCGCAGGTACCAGCCCTGGAGATTAACCTGACTCCTGTCTGACTGCTGAGCGTGGACACTTCCTGTGTCTGTCCTTTCAAAGTAAAGTCACACATGGTGCAGTCATATAGGTTTGGATTTATTGTGACAAGGCGCAGCTCCTGATAGAGTTTCATGATTATTTTATTTATTTATTTGCTTGTTGTTTTTTGTTCTGTGACTAAGCGACCAATGAAATCTTGCCGACTAATGACCTTTGTGGTCGACTAACTTTTGGCTGAGTGTTATGGGGCAGCCCTAGTGTTTAATAAAGATATTGAAGGCTTCTCCAGCTGTGATTGTGCCTCTAAACCTGGTATTTATAGCCAAACATGATCTTTTCCAAATCATAATCTGTCCTAAACCTAACCACATTAACCACAGCAGTGTTGAATCGTTAAGTTTTAATGTATCTGCTACTTAATAGGCGGCACGGTGCTGCAGTGGTTAGCACTGTCGCCTCACAGTAACAGGGTTCCTGGCTCAAACCCCGGGTGGAGGAACCCTTCTGTGTGGAGTTTGCATGTTCTCTCCGTGGTGGCGTGGGTTAGGGTTAGAGTTAGGGCCAGGCTGTGATAGTCTGGTGACCTGTCCACTGTGAACCCATCTCTTGTCCAATGTCAGCTGGGATAGGCTCCACCCCCCGCGACCCCCAAGAGGAGAAGCGGTTACGGAACAATGAATGAATGCAGCGTATCTGTAGTTTGCAGAAACGTACAATGAAAACATTTATTTTGGCGGCTGGGTTGATCAAACTGTTGGTGTGCACATCCACATACTGAATAGTTGAATGAAGCTTATTGAAAGGCATTCTGGGAAATGTAGGAAACCTCCTGCTGGAAGCAGGTTGAGACAAAGTTCCTACAGAAGCATCAGTCGTCAGCTTCCTGCTGGAACAAACATATAGTTCAGATGTTTGAGAACCAGTGAGTCTGATCAGAGACCAGTTAGAGAAGCTGTTGCATAAGATGAACTCCAGTAAACCTTTTGATGATCTCAGAATAGACCAGATTTAGAGGCTCAGAGTCTGAGCTGCTGCTGCTGCGGCTGCTGCTGCAGGAGATCAGTGACATCACCACACACTGCCGACGCCTTTCACTGGAATTCATTCACAACTACAGGAAGTCAACAGTTCACCTGCTGCAGGGTTTATAAGGGACGCAGAGAAGAAACTGTGAGGCTGCGTGTGATAGAGTTAAACTGCTCTTTTCCATGTCCTCTGTCCACCGTGCTGCAGGAAGGAGGTCACGTGTCTGAGTTTCTTTAATACAGCTCATTAACAAAAGAATAATCCAGCTGGTACCTCGCTGTGTCCTGTGATATACAGGGCGGCCACAGGTGCTTAGAAAGTATTAAAATGTCTTAAATGTTTTTAGTCACATCACCGATATAGTTTGTTGTGTTGGTAAGAAACAGTTTTAACAGGAGGGAACAACGAGGTACACCTGTCTGTGTGCAGTGTCTTATTTTTGCTCAGTCACACACTTAGATCACACAATAAATCTACGTCGATAAACTCAGAACTTACAAGACACACAGTGTGTGGAGGCTTTATTGTCTTCACTATTTATTGTTTCTTATCTGTGAAATTAAAGTAAATCAAAGCTTTGTTTCCACTGAGGGAAATGGTTTCAGCTTACAGAGACAGACAGGAGGTCTGCGTCACTGTGACGTGGAGTTACATTTCTGAGGAGGTGCACGTCAGGTTACAGTGTTGGCTGTTTGTCGATGCAGAGCCTGTGCCGTAGTTACGTCATCGATTCAATGCAGAAGTTTAAATCCTGCATTAGCGTCCATCAAGCCTCCAATGCTGGGAAGTGGCGAGATCCCTGACCTTTAAAAGATGCAGCATTTTAAAGGCTCATTTCTGCTCCCTTCACCAACAAAAACAAACATGTTCATTTCAAACGTTGTCTCCATCACTGCCCACGACACAGATGCATCCATTAGATGGCACTAGAGGACAGATTCAAAAGTTCCTGACAACAAGAAACAAAAATGACGGTGGAGGAGGTCTTCGTTATGCTCCTGTTGTAAACCTTGGAGCATAAATGAGCCCTTATGCAGGATTTATACTTCTGTGTCGAATCGACACCATATCTACGGCGTAGGCTGTGACAACGTAAAGCCTACGCTGTACCCCACGCCGTAGCCTGACGTGCACCTCCCCAGAAATGTAAAGGTGGTGGTGACAGTCTGTTTCTGTGAGCTGAAACCATTTCCCTCAGTGGAAACAAAGTGTGAACTTTTTTATGGTGAGTTTTTGGTCTGGCTACATTCCTGTTCCCTACAGAACCAGCTCCTGTTGGTAACCAGCACCTTAAATGCCATTTGGAACATCTTTTATTGCATTGATCAGTTTCAGAGGTGTTTAAACTGTAACTTCAACAGATACCAGTTCTTACACTTTTTACCTTCCATAATGTCATAACACTGTATTGATGCAGTTTATCTTTATACAGAGACACAGAAACATTGAACTCCAATTTGATGTTATTTTATTATGACTAATGATGGTATAGTCTAATGTGACTGACACTGACGGGTGAACATGAGCACCAGGAGAAAACTATGGGAGCTACTGATGTCCAGCCATTATGTGGGGTTTTCTCCTGGTGCTCAGGTTCACCCGTCAGTGTCAGTCACATTTAAAAAAAACCAAAATGCTCTAGAAGGAAGAACAAACTAGAGCAGACGAGAAGAAGGAGGTAGAGGAGGAGGCAATTGTTGCTCAGCTCAGGCTGGGCAACAATTGCCTTCCAGAGATGTCTGTGTCTCAGTCATCCAGGTCATGGTACTTATAAGTGCTATATCGTAGGCAAAGGGACACAGGCAAATCCATTTGCCTACGATATAGCACTGACAGCTCCCATAGATTATTACATCTACTTGAGGGTTTTCTCCTGGTGCTCAGGTTCACCCGTCAGCGAGTGAGCGAAAAAAAAGTCCAAAAAAGTTAATAACTTACAAATTATGGTGAAAAGGTAGTTTCTTGCAACCCTAGAATTAAGATAAAAATATTCACAAATAAAAAAAAACACTTCTGCTTGCTGATACGCAGTGTTTAACTTTTGATTTAACACTAAAACAGGGCTTGACGCTAACTTTTTTCCCAAGGAGCACATAAGTTGAAAAAGTAAGGAGCGCACAAAGAACTTTAGGGGCACAATGTAAATTGATCAAATAATGTTTTCCGTAATAAACGTGATGCAAATAGACATTTACAAGCAAAATTATTTAATGAATTTGTATACAAAATGTACAGAAAGGTAAAATCATCAAGTTTTGAAAAAGTATTGCAATTTAATTTTGTCTTTAATGTTATCTTATATATATTATCTTTGCAATATGATTATCTTATATAATGTTATTACTATCCTAAAACATTCTCCAGGTCCTCTGAAACTCTGCAGGACTTAAGCCTCTTTCACACAGAGCTTTCGCGGCACCCACTGCGGGGTAGGACGCAGAGGACAGGATTTGGGGGAGTACAGGTTCGTTCAGGAGCTACAGCTCCATGGTGACCGCTTCCGGGTCTACTTCAGGCTCTTCTCTGCTATTGGACGCGCGGCGCCGAGGTGTTGTCACAGCGCGTTGCGGTGAAATTAAAAAAAATTTCAATTCGAGCGCAGACTGGCGGTGCGCAGACGCCGCGACATGCCCCCCCTCGCGCGCCGCTCAGCTCGACGGCAGAGCGGTGCGCTCTTGCGCCGCGGTAGCACATACACAATGAATGGGTTCGTCGGCGGAGGTCTACGCTTTGCGCGCTCTGTGTGAAAAGAGCTTTATTTCCACCCTGCCCAGCAGCGGTACCGTGGCGAACGGTCCCTAAAGGCTTCTACACATGATCAGCTGTAAAACCGCTTTGCACTGGCTGTCCCATTGTTTGTCTATGGAGAGGGCAGCAACGCCTGACAAAGCGGCACCGCTACCCTTGGCGTCGCGCACCGCTCAGATTTTCCGCCCGAGCGCTGCACTCAGAGTTGAAATTATTTGAACTACAGGGAGAACGATGCAGGCTTCCCCGGTGATCCACCCGGTCCATCTCCTCCACACTTTGACTTATTCCCACCCTGCCGACAGTGGGACTTATATTCATTGTGCCGACAGTGGGACTTATAGTCATTGTGCCGACAGTGGTTTGGAAAACCGCCCATAACCGTGTCACACGGGGAAGAGGGAAGGCGGCTGGAGTTCCTCCAACATTTGCGGTTAGAGTATCATATTTTTTTATTGACAAAAATATAGGCTGCTTCGGCTGATTTTTTTATGTGCACATGTGCCCCTAAATATTTTTTACAGTTCGCAAACACCTATTTTTAGTCGCAAATGCGAGTGAAACGCTCGCACTGTCGAGCCCTGTAAAAATTAAAACCCTGGACTCAGAGCAGCATGTGTCACTGACACCAGACTCAGAGCGCAGCGGACCAGTGGAAAATGTCACCATCAGCATATTATCTTACATCAATAAAATCTATTTTATCATTATTTTGAGTCACATTGTTGAAAGAATTTAGTTGTCTGTGTTCAAGCAGGATAATAGGTCTCCATTCATTGCACGTCGGGCTTTATATTTCCTTATTGGAGATGGTGTTGCATTCAAGGTCCCCCCAAAAAACAGGAGGGAAAAAAAAGGCAGAATATTAAAAAAAAAAAATTCACAATCAAATCCTGTGCCATCGAACGAAGCTTTGAAGCTTCAAATTTTTTGGGTCAGCCCCAGTAGCCAGACCAAAAACTCACACTTTGTTTCCACTGAGGGAAATGGTTTCAGCTCACAGAAACAGACTGTCACCACCACCTTTACATTTCTGGGGAGGTGCACGTCAGACTATGACGTGGGGTACGGCATCAATTCAACACAGGAGTATAAATCCCACTTAAGCCTCATTTCCTCGCAGTTCACTTCATTGTTTCTGTGTCCACACTGAAAGTTGTGGATGGTACCAACAGAAGCGTTCCTTAGCATCCCCATGTTTGGTCCCCCTTCTGTTGGGGTACCTAGCACACAGATCTGGTACTAAAAGGTGGAGCTGTGAACACTGCAGCATTATCAGAATGTGATGGACTTTGTATCTGCACGACGACACAGATCTGCAGCAGCAGGTTCAGATTCAATGAAACACTGCAGAGATAAAGTCAAACTGTCTTTGTAAACGTCTGTGGGAGCGTCATTGTTCTGGAGAACAGATGCTCTCTGCGGCTGTAAACGTGGAGTTTGGATGTTTAATTAAACGTCTCTAAATCATCTCATCTCCAAACGTCTGCTGCTCACATGTTGACGCTGCAACGTCTTCAGCTTTACAGCCACAGACATGTTGAGCTCCAACAGGTCTGAGACTCAGTCAGGACGTGACGTCTCTGATTTAAAGATTGTTTTACAAAGAATGTTGTATCAGAGGGTTCCAGTGTGTGTGGACTCAGTTCACTGCAGAGGATTGTGGGAATAAAGTCATGAGGCTTCAATAAAACAATAACTTAATTAATCCATGAGCCAACTGCTAATCTGCTTAAAATATTTTATCATAGATTTGTTGTTTACTTTTTTTTTTGAGCAAACAAGTCAAATGTTGTTTCCAGATTCTTCACTGTGAGAATCTGCTGATTTTATGTCTTTAAGGACAAAATCAAACCGACAGCTGAGACTTTGTGTTGTTGAACTGTTGGATGTTAACAGAGCGCTCATGTTGCTGCAGGTCGTTTCTCGCCGCCAGCTCGTCCAATCATCTCTGAGCCAATACACGGTCCATACGCAGACCCTGAACGCCTCACTGTAAACCTGTCTGAGCTGTGGTGAGGTGTTAAAAACCCCACAGACCCTGAATGCCTCACTAAGCTGAGCTAAGGTGAGGTGTTACACACAGACTGTCGAACAGGTGACAGACTGCAGTGTGACTGAAGTGTTTTGAAAATACGAGTTGTCCCGACTTTAATCTGAAAACCTGAAATAATTGAACAGAGTTCTGCCTGAACAGTTTCAGTCTGACCTCCAGTGTTTGCAGTCAAAAAGTTTCAGGCTGCGTTCACACTGAAGCTGAAACTTTAACACTCTGTTCTCCATTTTAAAACCTGCAGCAGGTCGAGGAGCTGAGGGAAACAGGATCTCTAACTTCCTACAGTCTGTTCAGACTTTAACGTCAGACTGAAGTAACGTGGTCACTGAGTCGTCAAACTGCAGTTCAGGAGTTTCCAACACATCAAAACAGAGAGTTTTGGGCTCTTCAAGCCTCCAGCTGCAACAATATATTTATTATCAATTAATGTTCTGATTATTTAGTAAATTATGAGGGAAAATGTTCGTGACAACATTCTCCAAGTTCTCTGATAGTCTGCGATATAAAACATAAAATCACAAAATCCCATTATTGAAGTTTCTACTTTATGAATGACTTTGACGATTAATCGATTATTGAAATAGTTGGAAATGAATTTTCTATAAATCAGCTTCAATAAGAACTGAGTTTGTTTTGTTCTTACAAGACAAATTATTACCAGTATCTGAGCCTTTGGCCACGCCTCCTGGGGTGCGTCACATCTGAAAACGTTGTACACGGTTGCTTGTTTTTTGTTTTTTTTGTGTCTTTATTTAACAGCACAGTTTAAGAGTGTCAGTAAAGGAGAGAGGTGAGGACATGTAGCACAGGGACGCTGGGTGGGATCAAACCCGCGGTCGCTGCTGTAATGACACAGCGCCCAGAGTTTGTTTCCTCTCGTTTGGTGGGTGTGTCAGAGGTGTTAGCCAATCAGCAGGGACGTGTATAAACCAGATTCTGTCAGATCCTTATTTACTGTACAGACAGTTATTGTTTTTATTTACCATTTGCTTTGGCAGTGTAAACATGTGTTTCCCATGATGCCAATAAAGCTCCTTTGAATCGAGCTGAATTAAACCTCGCCATATTAAAGGCAGCGTGCCTGTGACACATCAGAGTGTTGAACGCACCACCGTTACTGCTTCAATAAAGGTTTTGTCGGCGCTGAACGTAGCCCTGGTCTTCATCAGTCAGATGCACCTGAGGGGTATTCCAGAAAGCAGGTTATGTGAAAACTCAGAGTAAGTTAACCCTGAGATGAGGGAAACTCTGAGTCAGTCACCATGGTAACAGACTCTGTGAACATAACCTGCTCGCTGACAGGTTTTCTTCAATAAACCCTGAGTTTTTCTCTGTCTCCTCCCTCTTACA
>NC_065509.1:44377019-44429568 GCF_006386435.1 Epinephelus moara | reverse complement strand
ACCAAACCGTGACGGCCGTACTGAGGTACTTACCGAACCATGATTTTTTTGGTACCGTTACACCCCTACTATTTATTGTTCTAAAGGTTTGTAGCCAAAAGGACTTTTCCTTAGGAAAAGTACCGAAGAGTATCGAAAAGTATCGAAATTCATATTGGTATTGGTACCGAAACAGAGATTTTGGTATCGTAACAACACTAAAATCAACTCAGAGTTCAGGGTTAGACTCAGAGTTTGTTGAACCTCCTACCTGGAATACCCCTCAGCTCAGTTGTTGTCACATGACCTCAGTGTGTATCATGACCTTTTGGTCACGTGATGATGTCACAGTCCAGTTTACATCACACGGGTTTATCATCGTCACGGTGAAGGAACAACATTCAGTATCGGCACCTTTTTCTTTTTTTTGCAAATTACTGAATTGGCATATTTTTGCTTTTTAAATGACCGATGATTCTTTGTGATGTCACAAACTCCGGCTGTCTGGATCTGACTTTCTGAAACTGTTGTTTATTCGCTGCAGTTAAAGGTGGAAATGCTCAGATCACTGATGATATGTACATATTAAAAAATCCATGTGGGCAGTAAACAAGGTTAAAGACTAGGTTTTTTAATTCGACATCAGAGCTGTTGAATGTTTCACCACAGAGACACACAGAAAGCTAACTGAGCTAACTGCTAACTGAGCTAACTGCTAACTGAGCTAACTGTCAGATTGTTCCAGAGAAGGTGTTTTTAATCTGACGTCTGTGGCGTCACGTAAAATTATTAAAAGTAACAAAATTCCTCTGACACGACCTCAGTCATGTGAAGACATTAGGCCTGTATCAGGCTGTGAACCAATCAGGACTGAGAGTTTTTAACAGACAAAACAGGAAGTGGAACAGATGAAAGAACAAACCACAGCAGGTTTAAAACCACCTGTGGTCACATGACCACACTCGCTGCTGAATCCTGTGTGTTTGTATCTGAGGTGTCTCTGCAGGAGAAAAACAAACTTGTGATGTTTCCTGATCAGATCTGAAGCCACGGGGTCTCTTGTGACTTTTTATTTATGAATTCACTGTTTATCTGCGTTACTATGGCAACGGGCTAACATGGACCATCGTGATGCAATTCAGATCAGATCAGACAACAAGCACAGGAGAGTCCTGCATTTACAGACCCGACAAAGTGAAAGTTCTCTCAGCTTCATGTAGTTAAAGTAACAGCAGTCAAAGTACTTGATGACGTTCAATAAAAAAGTCTGATGGAGTAAAACTGTGTGTGCTGCAGTGAAATAACACTCAGTGTAGAAGAATCACACGTGCAGTAAGAGTTCATGTTGTGCAGTTAAAGTTCATGTGATGCAGTTAAAGTTCATGTGATGCAGTTAAAGTTCATGTGATGCAGTAGTCCTCAGTATCTTCACATCTTTAATAAAATGCAGTGCAGTATCAGTACACAGTCGCGTGATGTGAGGTTCATGTGCGTCAGTGCAGGTGTACAATGTTCCCTGCAGAGCCCCCCCCCCCCCCCCCCGTTTAACAACAGAAGCCATGATAGGTCATGACCTTTAACCTGAACATCATCAGCAGCAGACCTGATCACTGAGTCCTCTGATAACTTATCAATGTATTGATCATTACTGATCAGCACAGACATATTGATCAGGAAGAGTCTCTGTTTACGCTGCAGGAACACCCCAACCAATCACATGGCTCCTGTCATGACTCTAAAGAACCTGCTATGTTGTTAATGTGCTAACTGGCTAACGAGCATCAAGACGCTCTTCCGGTTTCCCTTTTTGAAAGATGAATGATGACGACCGCCGTCTGCTGCTGTGGAGAGTTATTTCCTGCCATACAGACGCAGAGTGTGAAAGGCTGGTTGGCCTTCGGCTGTAGTCTTCACCGTTTGTTCATATACAGCTTTATGGGCGAGGTGCCGAGGCAGCTGTAGCTCAGGAGGCAGAGCGGGTCGTCCACTAATCGGAAGATCCGCTGTTTGCTCCCCGGCTCCTCCCGCCTGCATGTCGAAGTGTCCCTGGTCAACATACTGAAGCCCAAATTGCTCCTGATGGCTGTTCCATCTGTGTGAATGGTTACTGAGCAGCAGGTGGCACCATGTATGGTAGCCTCGGCCACCAGTGTGTGAATGTGTGTGTGTGAATGGGTGAATGTGACATGTAGGGTAAAAGCGCTTTGAGTGGTTAGAAGACCAGAAAAACACTGTACAAGTGCAGTGAGGCGACACAGCAGGGGTCTTTCGTCCAGTTTGGTGTGTCTGGACCAAATGATGAGGCCTTGTTTACACACTTGATAGTGTTGACGCCGTTCGGTCGGCGCTGTAAAGTATTGAAGTTCAAACTGTGACTTAAAATTGTAGTCAAATTGAATGGGAGCTGTGACATCACCGCCCAGTAATGACAGATTAATGTGTTCACACCAAACACGATGTGAATTTTAACATTGCATTACTCACACAAGTTTGAATGCTAGAATATTTTGTGTTGACTTGCTTCATATGTGTAAATAACTAACGTCATCGGCACGTGAAATTGCTGCATTGATGAATGAACCTCTGCTTGTTCGTCCTCTGCGTCATGTGTCCCTGGAGGATCTCAGTGCTGATTGGCTGTCGTGGGGCGAATTGGTCGCTGAAGTTCAGATTTTTCAACTCACGTAGCGAAATCACGCTACTTTATTCATGCAGCTTCATTCACTTCTTTCATGTTATTCCCGTCCATTGCGCCACCTGGAGGGCATTCATGTCTAATTGTGTCTTTACTTTGACTTTACATGTTATTGAGTTGTGTGAACTGTTGTATTCACACCCGGTGTGAACACAACATGAGTCTGTTCTATAATCAGATTTTAAGATTGAGATCAGCAGATTGAAAATAAAACAAACAAACAAACAAACAGAGATAAAAGGAAATAAAGTTAACTGTTTCCAGGCTTTATGCTAAGCTAAGCTAAGCTAACTGTTAGTGACTGTAGCTTCATATGAACTGTACAGACATGAGTCAGTCTGACTCTCTGAGGAGGAGGAGTGTATTTTTCCAAGCTAGTCTTGTATTTAAACTTGTGTCTTAGTTTTTGTCGTCTTTTTGTACTTCCTTTGTACGTCCATTTTTTGTTTATTGATAATAAAACAAAGGTGTGGAAACAGATGAAACAGTCAGAAGATTTAATTTATAGAAAATCATCCCAGAGAAAAGCCACATGTAGATATTTTCCTCTCATCACTGCGTCCTGATCTAATGAGGTTTATTAAAGTTGTTATTGCAGCTTTATTGGAGTCAAACTCAGCTCGTAATCCTTCAGAGCAAACATGAATAAAGTGACTGTAAAACCTCAGACGTGCTGCTCGGCGACATCACAGCGAGCTTCTCTTTGATACGGTGACGGTTTGTCCTGCAGAAACATGGAGGACGCCACATGAAGAGTTGTTTTTGTCACAGCGAACCGTTTAATGACACGACTCTGCGGTCGACTTAAAGACCGTCTCAGTCTCTGTGATGAATTTCCGTCCTCTGAAGGAGCAGCAGGTGGAGAGAGGATCTGAGTCAGGAGCTGCTGGGGGAGGTTTTAAAGGAAGAGGACGGAGGTCAGGACGGAGCAGCTTCAGGCCTCAGAGTCCGGATCCTCCGTCCTGCTCAGGGGGAAACGTGATGTACGATATTTGACACGTTGAAGGGAAATAAAAGAGCTGCTCTTCATCTCTGTGAGTTTAACCTCGTCCAGGAGATTCTTCACAGGACGACGAGCTGCAGAAACATTTAAACACCAGGGCGGACATTTTGTCAGGTAGCTGAGACTGAGAGTGTCCTGACGGGAAAACAGTGATGTGTTTGTTCTTTAAATCAGAGCAGAATAAAAACCAGGTTGAGATTTAAAGGTCCAAAGTCACAAACGTCCTCAAAGGTCTGCAGCGTTTTTTCATCCCTCTTTATCCTGTGGTTTTTCAGAGGAGGAAAACAGTCATTACTGTTGTTCAGAGACATGTTTGTCACTGACTCAGTCACACAGTCTCACACACAGGCTGCAGGAACACAGAGTTTAACTATAAACTGTTTACTGACTGATTTTATTCAACTTAATTCACCTCTGACCCAGAAACACACCGAGCAGCACCCAGAAAGATTCTTCTCAGAGTCTAATCTGAACACACAGAACTGAGACACATATTTTTAGATTCAGTGTGACTGAAAGTTCCTCAGGATATAATTAACTGTTATTTTCATCTTGTATTAACGTTTATAAATCCACTTAGAAACCAGAGAGAAAAACCTGCTGCAGAACCTGCTGAGGATCTTGATCCACAATGATCCAGTGATGGTGGAGTGTTCGTCAGAGGGTTCACTGCAGACAGGAGCTGCTCTGTTTTATTATTTACACACGAGGAAAAGGCACAAACACACACATTGGGCTCGCTGCAGTAGTTTGTGTTACCACAGTTAAACTGACCCCACCATCGTCTTCTCTATTGCTGTGTGCTGCTGACAGCTGTGGCTGAAAGCATGATGTTTTCAGGTTGTCTGTCCCGTCAATATACAAGAACAATATCTCAAGAACACCTGAAGGGAATTTCATCAAATTTGGCACAAACATCCATTTGGACGCAACAATGAATTAGGGCTGGGCCATATAAGGACTATGTGAAATATATATTTTCAAGCAGGATATAGATTTAGACAATACCAAAAATCTCCATAGAGGGTGAAGCTGCGTTACACAGCGCCCACCAGTGTGCATCTCTCCCCTCTCACAGTGAACTGATTGGATTTTAGTGGTCAAAGGTCACTGTGACCTTGTGTGTCTCATTCTTGTGAATGCGATGTTTCAAGAGGGCCGTGAGCGAATTTCTAAATTTGGCACAAACGTCCCTTAGTCTAACAGATGCCACAGTGATAACCTGACGGTGATCTGCTCTGTTCATCAGCAGAGTAACAAGATTTAGATTTCACTGATCTCGTGACAAGAGTGTGGAGAGTTGACTGATGAGACGGTGACGGAGGATTTCTTGTCTCTCTGGTGATATTTAGGAGTTACGGTCAGCTTGGGCGATATGATCAGAGACTTGGGATGCACCCCATGGTTAAGGGAATTTGTATTTCCTAGGACAGCAAAGGTGTGACCCGCCCTACTCTCCCTCTGATTGGCTAGTACTCATTGCTGTGCTTCCTTTGTACGTCCGTCAAAGTATCATGGGAACTGTAGCTCCAAAGCACAAAACAATCCACTCTCACCTCACCTCACCTCACCTCACCTCACCTCACCTCACCTCACCTCACCTCACCTATGATCCTTTAACTATAATGTTTTGTTGTACCGTTTCAGTTCAGGTTAAGATGATCTCTGTTTCTGTTTAAATTGAAGACGTTCTCACGCCTCAGTCTCGTTGATTGAACTCTGTTAAATCAGAGCGATGTGTTTCCTGTTTTGGTGCCCTGCAGAGTCAGAGGTCAGAGGTCGGCTTTAACTGTGTGAATGTGTCCAGTCAGCCCGTTGAAACACTGATAGGCTGTGTTTGATTAAGGAGACGCGCATTCTGGTGATGTGTCAGCATCCTGTGTACTACAGCAGTATGACATCACATCCTGTTCTGGAGTTCTCACATTGACAAGACTTTATTCAGTTTGTTGATCAGAAGCTGCTTCGTAGAACGTTAACAAAGAAACTAATAATTCATACCAACAATATTAATGAATGTGTCCATAGAGGCAGAACTGAATCCATTAGTTGATGAATCAATCAGTTTATTGGTTAATAGGGTTGTAAATCATTTTCATCATGATATGATATTATATCAGTTCTTTCGACACTGATCCTGGGGACTTGAGTCTGACATCAGGTTACATGTCTGCAGACTGTACGATGACGGCGCCGACTGAATCACAGGCTACGACGTACGAGTGATGCTGCAGGGTTATTACTGCTCCAACTGCAGAGCACAACATAGAGGGGCACATTAACAAAATTAATACTATTATTATTATTATTATTATCATTAGCAATAATAATAAAATTAATAAAATGTCAGAAAAAAATTAAAAAACGTTTTAAAAATGTTATCAGAATGTCCGAAAAATACTATTAAAATATCTGAGAACAAAAAAGTTGTTAAAATGCCCAAATAATGTTAATTAAATGTCCTAAAATATTAATAAAATGTCTGAAGAAATGTTGGTGAAATGTCCAAAAATATTATGAAATTAAAGTTATTGAAGTGTCAGAGAAGCAACAGTATTATTATTATTATTAAGATGTCCAAAAAATAAAACATAAAATGTTTGAAAAACTGTTAATAAAATCAAAGAAAGGTTCCCGCACACTGTATCGCTCTCAGTCAAACATTTATTGGCGTAACGTTTCGGTCGATGTGACCTTCATCAGACAAAAACTGTTAATGAAATGTCGGAAAATAATAATAAAAAAAAAAAAAGTTGATAAAATGTCAGAATATATTATTAAATTGTCCAAAATGTTGGAGGGGAAAAAAAAATGTGATGACGTCTCTTTAGACGTTTTCTTGACTTGATTTCTTGATGACTAAAATAATTATGATCCATCTACACTGACTCCTCGTCACAGAATTAGATCCAGTTTTTATCTTAAACTTCGTGACCTTTCTAACCTCTGCATGTTGTAAACTTTGGCGTTTGGTTTCTTCCTGTTTCACCTCGCCAGTGTCGTTGTGACATCACTGAGCTGTGGTTTGAAATCAGAGATGATTCATGTTGTTGAGACTGAGCGTCGTCTCTGAGGAACCAGACGAGGAGTTCAGGTTCGTCCTGACGGTGAAGTGCTGTGCAAACACAGCGAGGAGCCTCAGCTCTGATTTATGACCTCCTCTGTAAAATGTGACGGAGGGCCTCTGCAGCGCCTGCAGGAACACATGCTTCTCCTCTTCCTCGCCAGCCTCCTCTTCCTCCTCCACAGATGTTTAGATGAACTCAGCCACGTGTTGAAACCAGTGTGTGTGTGTGTGTTAGATTGTGTGTATGTTTAGGGTGTGAGTGTTTGGTCTCACTCTGCTTGAGTAATGTGTGGGTGTGAGGCAATACAGTAAGCATTTCAGTGTGTAGTTCCTTTGTGTGTGTGTGTGTGTGTGTGTGTGTGAGTGTTTTTAGTCCCAGTGTTCTTGTGCAATGTCCGTGTGTGTGTGTGGATGTTTGGATACACGCCCAAGCTTGTGTGTGTGTGTGTGTGTGTGTGTGTGTGTAATCCATCACCCCCTCACCAGTGAATAACACAGTTTAACCAGTAGCATTGTTTCACTGCAGTGAAACCTGAAAGTTTCTGCTGATGTTCATGTACAGAACACACACACACACACACACACACACACACACACACACACACACACACACACACACTCTCTGATGTCTGATGTGCGTCAACAATAAACGTCTTTAAAACTGAGCGCTGGTTTCTGATAACTTCAGAGTGAGGCCATGTTGGGAGGACACACAGTGATTGGAGGCTCTAGCTAATGTTAGCTACATAAAGATGAAGCTGCTGCTTTTCGATACTCTTCGGTACTTTTCCTAAGGAAAAGTCCTTTTGGCTACAAACCTTTAGAACAATAAATAGTAGGGGTGTAACGGTACCAAAAAATCATGGTTCGGTAAGTACCTCAGTACGGACGTCACGGTTTGGTTGCTCAAATGTTCCACCAAGTTTGTGTTGTCTCGTGTTGTCTCCCTTTGCGAGGCAGACTTTCTCTTGTCTTTTTTCACGTGCGCCAGCTGCGAATGTTGATACAGGTGTTGTCATACACACCACTTGTGCAATCTGTGCTCCAATAGGAACAAGAAAGGCGTTTGTGTGCATAAATGAGTAAAATAAATTAACTAAATTAATGAATTTAATCAATTTCAAAGTACTGGTATTTTCCAAATGCAGTATAGTACCGTTTGGAATACTCTAGTACCGCGGTACTATTTTAGTACCGGTATACCGTGCAACACTACTCTCCACTGATACTGATGCGTGTTTTATTTAGTTTATTATCAGACTCTGTTCGATCAGTCCGTCTTCCTGTGTCGGGCGTCTGCAGTGTGAACAGTTGTTGTCGCTACTGGAACTTTCTCAGACTGACACTATCTGACGTGCACCATCTGACGTGCACGCTCATCTGCTTCAATAGTTAAACTGTGCGTTCTTTATCTTCCATAAAGCCTCTGATGACGGCGCAGGACGACACACCTGCTGTTGTGTTACACACTGTAAACAGGCAGATGAATGTGCAGGTGTGAGGAGGAGGAGGAAGGTTTCTTAATCAGCAGAGTAAACAAACAAACAAACAAACAGTGGCCCTGTTGTGTTGGAGCAGCAGTTATGTAACAGAGGAAAAAGCAAAGCTGCAGCATCATGTGGAGACTAATGAGGGTCAGAGTCAGACCTCCATCAGCTGCTTTCATAACCACCTCACTGACCCAGTTAGACGGCTCCGACCCAGAGCTGCTGCTGCTGGGAGGCCTCAGAGGGGCCAAACTCTGAACCACCAAACCTCTTGCTTCATGTTCCTCACACACTTCAGTCTGAAACTGTGAGCTCAGGAAACTAATATTATTACACCTTCTTATAACCCTCACATCACTGCTGCTGATAGGAGTGAAACAGGAAGTCAGGAACAAATCAGTCTGCTGGTATCGTCCTTCACTTCTCTGTCACCCAAACATGGTCACTTCTGACTCCAAAGATATCAACAGGCAAAATGATGAACTCAAGGAGCCTTTCCAAAACTCAGTGACTCCGTCGTGGAGTGTAACTCTGTTTGTATTCTCCGTCACAGCTGAATGAAGCTCCTTCATCAAGGCGGAGGACATAAACACAGCTCTGGGACAAACGTCTCTCTGCAGCAGAAAGAGAAAATGTCGTAACTTTTCATAACCATGGAGAAGAATAAAATTTAATTCAATTAATTTATGTCTGTCATATGTATTTTTCACACTTCTATTTAATCTATATGAGCTGCTGTTGTTTATCTGAATTTTTGTATAATTTGTTTTTGGGCGACTGCAGCTCAGAGACAGAGCAGGTCGTCATCTAATCAGAGGATCAGAGGTTCGATCCCCGGCTCCTCCGCTCCACGTGCTGATGCATCTTTGGGCAAAATACTGAACCTGTGTGTGAGAGTGTGTGAATGGTTACTGGTGGCAATTTGTATGGTAGCCTCCGCCACCAGTGTGTGAATGGGTGAATGTGACGTGGTGTAAAAGTGCCTTGAGTGTACAGAGGAGTAGAAACTCCAGATTTGGTCTGCAGAGGTTTGAGGGTCTTTATTTTCAAGGTTTCTAATCGCTGCAGTCGTGTTGATGTCAGGTGTAAACATAGTAATTGTTATATGTTTAAAACAAACATGTAGAACAGATGAAACCTAACTTTGAACAAGGTGATTTAATGTAACCAAACATTCACCACTTCATAAACGTTCACCATATTTGTCCTTAAACTTGGAGCTCTGTGTCTGTGTTGATTCTGGAGGACGGAAGCAGGTCTGAGGTGAAACCTTCCAGACTCTCCTCATATCAGATCCGTTTGTTGACGCTGTCACTGAAACCTTCTTCTTCTTCTCTTCCTGTCGTTATCAGAAGAAAAGCAAAGGCAAGAAGGGCGAGAAGAACCAGAAAGAGAGCGGCCGCCGAGATGACGGAGGAGTGTGTTCAGTATGTGTGTGTGTGTGTGTGTGTGTGTGTGTGTTTCCTCCTCTAACTGATTGCACCCTCTGTATGTTCTCTCACTTCCTGTTTTCTGACCTAAATGTCATGAGAATCATCTGCAGTCAGAGACATTTATATGAACACGCCGCTCTGACTGTGTCAACCTGTGGCAACACTACGTCAACGCTACGGCGCCGCTGTGGAGAGAGAAACACCTGCTGTACACACACGACAAAGGAGCTGCTGTTTGTCTGGATTAAAGTCACTATAACGCTTATTTCTGAACACTGATTTCAGTGAGTTGTTTTTATATGTCTTGATTATGATCAACATGTAGCAGAAAAATCAAGTTTAGTCTCCAGTTAATTATAATGTGAATATTTAGTGTCTAATCTCTGCTGGACGCTCAGTAGAGGAGTGTGTGTTACACTGACAGGAACTGAATCACTGATGTGCTGGAAATAATTCATGAGGAACTGTAAAAACTAAATATTCAGATTATAATTACCTTGAGAAAAAACTGTATTTCTTCAACATGTAAATCATAAATCACATCTTATTTAAGAATGACTCACTGAATATAGTGTAGAAATATAAATGTAATAGAGCTTTTTATCCATAAAATCTGCAGCTCTTCTGTTTACTGTCAGTTGTTGACAGAAGTTTTGATCTGTCTGACATGACGCTGACATTCATGTTAATGTACGATACAGCAGCCAATGAGGCCTCTACGTCTCTGTATCTGTCATCCGTCATCTGTAGACCCAAAACTCTGAACATCTTTGTCTCAGTTGAAAATAAGCAAATAACTGATCAATGGAAGTGACACAAAGTCATTGATATTTTTTTTGACATTACGAACAGCCAGACTGTTTCGACATGGTTCTTACATCCCTGAAACTCTGCCGCTCGTCTCTTCGTTCACATACAGAGATTTAATGTGTTAAAAATAAACAGGACAGAATATCAAGATCATTTCAAATCCTATGAAACTTTTTATTTTCATTGAAAACTGCAGCAGAACAGTCGGAACGTTTTTGAGCTGCTGCAACTTTCTGAATATTGCAATATGTGACGTGTTTCACATGATGTCTGTAAAACAGGATTAAAATCAGACTCAGAGCAGCTGATATTAAACAACATGAGGAGATTAAATAAGATAAATGAGTTTATGGAGCTGCAGGAGGCTCAACAGTGACAGAATCTCCTGTGAACGAGGGCATTGAACTCACCACAGGTGATACAGGTACGTTAGTTTGAGCTGAGGTGACCGAACGACCATCTGACTCAGCGCATACAGGAAGTCACCTCACACTCACTGTACCTCGTTTCCTCCAGTTTATGAGCAGCTGGTTCAGATTAAAGCTCATTTAAAACAGGATGGATCGAACACGCTGACGTCATCGCTCTGTGTGAATCACTGTGGACGCACAGTCACAGATGTTACTGCAGAAAATAACTGGTTATAAGTCAGGGAGGAAAACCGAAGAGGAAATATCAGACTCTAAAAGATGGTTTAAAGTCGTTCTGTATGTTTTACTCCTAACCTACAGATCACATGTAAATTAGAAACTGACATTCTTTAGTTTAAATGTGAAAAAGACATCAAACTATCAGTGTGGGCGAATAACACCAAAGACATGAGCAATAAAACGGTTAAACACAGTGAGTGAGTCCTCACAGATACTGTGACCGATCTTCTTCCTCCTTCATTGTTAAAAACACGTCAGTGAGCCACGTGCTCCTTCATCACCATCAACACACACACGTGGTTTATTTACAACTACAGCTCCAAACATGGATTAATCCACCGGAAAATAGTCCCAACAGATCAGACATGTGATTGGCAGAGGACAAAAAAAGGCAGGAACCTCGATAATAACACCGCTGTTTAAAAAACGGGGGGAAAAAAAGTAGAATAAGAAATATTGTAATGAAATTATTATCGTCAATACCGGTTAAGGTGCGGACACACCAAAGCGACATCAAAGAACTAGCGGCGACGAAAGCCAACTGTTGCGTCGTCTACGTCGCCTCACGTCGCCCTGTGTCAGTTGCATTTGAACACACTACACGGACTACATCCGACGGCCAAGTAGCACGTACGTTCTGCGCCTGCGTGAGAGAGAGCGGAGTGAGAGAGTGGTACATCCTGTCAGCCGAGGGGTTTCCTATCTGTGCAGCCGAGCACCGCAGCACCTCCACGGACTATTACGTCCAGACGGTCCCGGTGTTTCCTCCGCAGGCTCCACTTCACTCAGCTGCCCGATAAACCCGCTGATTCTTCCCACTTTAACCTGAATAACAAACCAGGGCTCGGTGCTCCGGTTGGATCCAAACGGAGAGCCGGGGCTAGCTCAGAGACTAGCGGAGGCTAACTGGCTGTGCTTCCCTCCGGTCATGCTGCGGCTAACGCTCTGCTAGCCGCTCCCAGCTAGCTCCGGCTCTCCGTTTAGATTCTAACAGAGAGCCGGGGCTAGCCGGGAAGCTAGTGGAGGCTAACTGGCTGTGTTTCCCTCCGGTCATGCTGCAGCTAACGCCCTGCTAGCCGCTCCCAGCTAGCTCCAGTTTGTTATTCAGGTTAAAGTGGGAAGGAGAAAAGCCGCCGATGTGCTGACGGTGCGGGACACACCGCAAAAACTAGGGCAACAGACGCTCAACGACGGCCCGACTTCTGTCGACGGCCGACCGTCGGCTTGGTGCATCAGGGCCTTTAGTATTACTGAGGCTGTTCTCATGTACTGTTTGTACTCTTAGAATTAGAAAGGCACCAAACTTCGTACATAACCCAGATATCATGGAGGTCTGTTAGGACTGACTCACAGACGGAGTCAGCCTCCAGTGGCCGTCAGAGGAACTGCAGTTTGTAGCTTCATGTTTCAGCCTCAGGCGTCGCAGCTTGGTTCCATATTGTTGTTTTTTTTCTGTATCACATGAACGTTCACCGTCTGACTCTCATTAAACTCGTCTTTGTGTCTGTCAGACAGCAGCAGGATGAAACTTCCGCTGCTCTTTGTTTAAAAATCAGTTCATCTTCTGACAGGCTGGAACCTGTTGACTCCTAACAAACACTCAGACGCAGCAGCACAGTGACGTTATACAGTCCGTCTGTTTATTCTCTGTGTTGGATAAAGGTCTGTGCATTTTAAATAACATGTTGAATATCCACCAGACTGCAACACACAGAGTTTAATGTTGTTTAAGGGGCTCGAAATAAATAAATATTCAGGTTTTTACAGTGTTGATAATTATTTTAATTAAAGTTAAAAACTTTGTTTTGAGTTGAAGCCTGAAGACATGAAGTCCAACCTGGAGACGTCTCTGAACCTGAATGAAGTGTGTGTGTGTGTGTGTGTTTGTGTGTGTGTGTGGGCGTGTGTCTGCATGTCGATGATGTAATCGACAGGTGGAAATTAAATAACAGTCAGAAACACTTCCTGAACGTTGTTTCCCAGTTTGAGTTTAACTCTTCAGCTGCTGAAGAAACATGAAGTGAAAGAACTAACTCAAGTACTTTAGTACAGATGTGATGTACTTCTGCTTTACTTCCTGTCATGTGACTTTCTGCTTCTCCTGCACTACATTTATCTGACAGCTTTAGTTATTTACAGGTTAAAACATGAAGCGCGTTCAGTGATGTTAGATTCAACATGTTTATATACAGAGTCCAGGTCATGAAAAAGTTCACAAAGTTTTGTCCATTGAGGGAACTCTGAGAGTCACACATGTTTGTTCTCTGCAGCCTGGACTGATTCAAAGATTCATCCTGCAGGTTAACAGTCTGAAGGTTTCAGATTCAGATCAAAGTGCATAAAGGAAAGAAAAAAATCTGAAGAGCAGAAACTAAATTGTAAAAACTATAATTTTACTAAAGAAGATTTTCAGTGCAGAGTAGTAAAAGCTCTGGGCTTCATGTCCAAGTCCTCAGGAGTTTAGTTTATTAAAGGAGCAGTTCAGTGTTTTGGTTCTGAATTCACACACCACTAAATTTTGGGACTCATGGGAGACTTGAAAAAATCCAAATTCAGTTTGTAACACAGGTTAAGTCACCTGTATGTCTTCATTTAAGAGAAACATCGACTGCAAAATCAGATTAAAGTAGGCCTGCCTGCCTCACACACCTCCCTCGCTACGTGACGGAGGTGGCCAGGCCCACTGCACCAAACCCAGGCCCGCGGGAGAAGGGCGCCCAGCGGGCCTGGGTTTGGTGCAGTGGGCCTGGGAGCCGCCGGCCCTTCCTCTTCCCTCTAATGTTTATACATACTATGTAACATTATATACACAATAATAGATGGATTAGCAACTGTTTTACTTCTGACAATAAATAGTTTCCATACTAGACTTGTATGGCTTTTTAAATTGTTTTAATTAAGGTGTAAAAAAAAAAAGAGAAGACGATACCGCGATATCACACCGTCACCGCATCCCCCCAAAATAATACTGTGATACTGATTGTAGGCTGCACTGCCCAGCCCTAGTTCATGACTGTGAGGGTTTAGCAGACACTTATATTATTTATAAATTAAAATATTCATACACACGTTCATGTCTTCACCTGCAGGTAAACGCACATCAGGCGAGCCGGACGTCTGTCTGGAGAAGCAGCTGGAGCGCTTTGAGTGGCAGCTGAGGATTTTAAAGGAGGCCAATGGGAACCCAGAGAGGGCGGAGCTTCTGAGACACCATGCAGATGAAGAGGTGTGCGCCCTCGTCCTGAGCATCCTCGACAAG
This sequence comes from Epinephelus moara, assembly GCF_006386435.1. Lineage (NCBI taxonomy): Eukaryota > Metazoa > Chordata > Actinopteri > Perciformes > Serranidae > Epinephelus > Epinephelus moara. The sequence goes on along the minus strand of NC_065509.1, from coordinate 44,415,185 downwards.
GTGAGAAGGTCGTTTCTCAGGATCCATTAAACTTTACTGATCTTTACATGTAGACAAAAAACCGATACGGTAAAGATAAGGTGAGGTTTGTAAACTGATTGATGGAGGAGTTCAGTGTGTCGGAAGAAAAAACAAAAATGTCACTTTTTAAAAATATTTGAATTCAGCTGAATTTGGGGGGAAATTAGATATTTGAACTGTAATGGTCTGTTTGAATAATTAGTGGGCATATTATATTGTGCTGTTTACTGTATCTGTATCTCTGAATATTACTGTTATTATACATTTTATTATTTTACTATTTTTATTGCTGTCAGATAAAAATAGTGCTGTGAATGTACAACATATCCCTCAGAGGTGAAGTGGTGTAGAAGTATAAAGTAGCAAACAATAGGAATACTCAAAGTTAAAGTACCTTAAATTTGTACTTAACTTAAATAAATGTACTTATTCCATCCTGCTGTTGCTCCTTCAACACACAGACTGTATAAAATAACAGATGTAGCTTCCATGATGTCACCTGCTGGTTTGTGGACTCCTGTTTTGAAACATTTTGGGCGTCGCCATCTTGGTTTTTTGGAGCCAGGAGTGACCATATTTGGACAATAGGGTGGAGCTGTGGAGGAGCGAGGGGTTGATAGATACAGTCTGTGTCTAGTCAGGGGGCGTGGTGAGGGCGGAGTCAGCCTGTAAACGCTGGGAGGTGCAAACAAGAGTCACTATTACATTTACTTTCGATGTGATTAATTAAAGTCAACATAATATAAGTACCCTGCAGCCATTAACGTTATGATGTAATAGACTAACATCATGTTTTGTAAATTCCATGAGACGGTGTAGCAGCACCAGCGTGACTCAACACCATTAACAGATGATAAAACGTTATGAAGCAGAGATTTACCGCCTCATGAACTACAGGTCCCTGCAGGCTCACAACTTTTTACCAGTGGTTAAACAGTCTAACGCTGTTTGGATAAAGACTCAGATCCTTTTAGTTCAACCAGAAACAGTCCTGAAATCACCGTCACCAAACCCACCAGACTGCATTTAGATCCACAGTCATGTTAGTGTGTATAGAGGCAGCATGTTGTCACATCTAACTGGTGCATTAAGGGTTAATTTAAACCAAACCAGAGCTGGTGATTGTTGGAACAGTGGAAAGATGAACAAGATGGTTTCTGTGAGTTTTATTGTGTTTCTGTTGACTCTGAGTGAAGTGTGTTAAATGATGACAGAGTGAGTGTTTATTTAAATGCAGTCTGGTGGGTTTGGTGACGGTGATTTCAGGACTGTTTCTGGATCTGACTCTTTAACACAAAGCTCTATCTCTGTAGGGATCCTTTCATAGTGATGTCACACACTTGGAATAAGAGACTGATCCTGTCAGTGACAAACACAAACACTGTTAGTGGATGGACACTGACAGTGTGAACATGCCCTGAGTGTTTACACTGCAGCCTGGCTGACTGTATCTGTAGACTGTGGCGACGCCTTGCAGACACTCAAAAAGGCCACGCCCCTAATCATATATAACTTTAATCCTTAATAAAATGTAAACAGGTGAGTTATATATAAATTCAGCCTGTACAGTCGTCATGAATGTTGAAATGAGCTCCAGAGACCAAACAGGCTGTAAACATGTTTATTTCTACATGTCTGTGACTCGCTCTTGGAGCCAGCCTCTAGTGGACATTAGAGGAACTGCAGGTTTCTGTTTGGTGGACAGACTGAGTTCAGTAGAGTCTGTCACAGAAAGCAGCACATGAATGAACACGATGTCACAGTCACATGACTTATCTGGCAGAGGGAGTAAACTCTGCTCAGTGATGAGAAACTCAGTCAGAGGTTATTTATAGACGTGATTCTGCCGACCGGTCGGGTTGAGGCAGCAGCTGTGAACGTCTCTGGTTACTGTTCATGATAAACTCTGTTTACACTCTGCATTCAGACTGATGTGGTCACAGTGACAGTGGGCGTCCAGTGTTTCCACAGACGTCATGAGTGTCATCATCATTTCCCCTCTGAGGGTCAGTGAGTTTATCTTTAGTCTCAGCTGAAAGCGCTCTCCTGTCTGACGGGATCTTTCAGGTGAAAACAGAGACGACGGCTGATCTGAACGTGCTGCATGAACAGAGGAGTCAAACTCTGACTGAGGAACATGAGAGGAGCGTGGAAGGTAACGAACCGCAGACACAGCAAGATGATAAGAAATATAATGACGTACTTTTGTGATTAAAAACAACCTGTTATGACATTTTTTAGAGTTTTGCTTTTTATGTCAAAAAGTTTTATTTTCAAGGTTTAAATTTGTGCTTATTAACCAGGAGTCACTGAGGGAGTTTCAGGGGTCCTTAGAAAAATGGGGAAGGTTTCTTTTTTTTTTTTTACTATTTTCATTCTACGTAAATAAACCAATCGTATGACCAACATTTGTCCTGTTATTTTTTTATTTTTTATTTTTTATTTTTTGCAGAGCTGCAGAAGAAACACAAACAAGAGAAAACTGAACTGACAGAAAAGTTTCAGGCGTCTGAAAACGTCCTCAAGGTAAAAAGATATAAATATTAGAAGAAATGTCATTTCACACCTGCAGACGTGGAAGTGTGTGTTTAATGACTCTACAGTAACATTAATGTTTAATCTGTGATGTGACTGAAGGCTGAGGTGGAGCAGCTGTCAGCAGAGCTGCAGGTTTACAACGAGCTGAAGAGGAGAGTTCACGAGTCTACGTTTAAGAAAGACCTGCAGAGAAATATTAAGGTGGGTTCACACTCAGGTGTTTACTGCCATCTGTGACATCACCAATGTTCTGTTATTCTCAGGCTAAAAAGCAGCTCCAGGCAAACGGCGTCCTGTCGGCCCGGGGACAATTGAAAACATGTTTGGGACAAACAGATGCCGTCGGGACAAAAGGACGCAGTAACTCACGATCGACACATCAGAAAACACACAATATTGTTTCCCTGAAAATGTTTCATGTGAACAACAAATCTGTGATGTCATCATCAGAAGGAGAGCTAGTTAACCTTAGCTGTTAGCAGCTAGTTAACCTTAGCTGTAAGTTAATGTTAGCTCTTAGCTGTTAGCAGCCGGTGTTTGCAACAACCAGTGAGTTGCATTGTGATGCGTTCAAGCTCTCTTCAGTAAAAACAAGTATTGCGTGAAGGTGAATTACAATGTCCTCATGATGTGTTCAGTGTCATCTTGTAAAATGTAGGTTTTGGTGAGAATAAATCAGCTGTTTGAAGGAGACATTTGTTGATACTGTCACAGCAATATTTTTTACATTTTACATACATTTTTAATGATAAAAAATATTTTAATATGAAAATAAAGTTATGTTATTAGAGGTTGTTTGATAAAAGAGTTTGATTGAATCTGTGCTCTGCCAGAGGGAGTGTAGTGAAGGACTGAATGACTTTAAAACTGTTCAAGTATCTTTTTAGCACGGAGGATTCCCTACATGACAGAAACTCCACCAACTAACGCAGTTAACTTAATGTTAACTGACACCAGATATATTAAAATACTCCACAGTGTTCAGACATTAATGATATAATTCCGTGTTTAATGCAGCGTCAGCTTTTCAACAGGCAGCATTCACATTCTGTAGTCAGAGCAGTTATTCCTCCAGACGTTACGAGTGTGTTCACCTTTCATGTAAAGACTTTAAGTTCTCTGTCGCCTCCCACCCTCCAGGCCCATGGCAGCCCAGGTGCATTCTGGGAGTCTGAGCAGGAGTCTCTGCTGTTTGTGATTGAGATGAAGAGTGAGCGCGTGCAGGAGCAGAACAGGAAGCTGCAGCAGATGGACGCTCTGGTGGGAAAACACACGTGTCTCTACATGTCTCTTACATGTGTGTCTGACAGTAGATTTTTATCTTCACTTTGTTTCTCATGTCTTCTTCTTCTTCTCCTTCTCCTTCTTCTTCTTCTTCCTGTTCTTCTTCTTCTTTTTGGTCCTCAGGTGGAGAAGAATCTGTCTCTGGAGGACCAGATCGTCCACATCCTGCAGCAGAACGAAGATCTGAGGGTTCGCACAGACAACTGTCAGACTCTGATTCAGTACGTGTCTCCTCTCCTTCACTTTAATCAGGAAGGTGGCGCCACCTGCTGGACACTTTACAGCTGCTCCCAATATCATTCACAGATTTGTTCTCAGGATCATTTTCAAACTAAAATTATGGGAAGAATATTTAAAAAAAACAAACATTTCAAATGAAGGATTTTTGTCTATTAACATAATTTTACTCTCAGCACTGAGTTGGTGGCTCTTTTATAGATGTGATTATATAGATGTATGAATGTGTGTGAAGCATCCATGTCTCCCCCAAAAAATACGCTTCATACTTTTTATAAAGTTTCTTCAGAGTCTTCACTACATGTATAACATGAGTTGGACAGACATGGACGTAACCAGGAACTTACCTGGTGGGCGGAGACGTTTAATTTGAGTTTGGCTTTGTTGTGTAGTTAGCAGGAAGAAACTGAGGGCTGAAAATGTTTCATGAACCTGTTACAGGCTTTAATCAAGTTATTGTTTCGCCTCTGTGCCGGCGACAGCCATGGCCAGAGGCAATATGTTTTTGGGGTGTACGTTTGTCTGTCCCATCCTTGTGAACATGATATCTCAAGAAATCTCCAGGGAACTTTTTCAAATTTGGCACAAACGTCCACTTGGACTCAAAGATGAACTGACTTGTTTTTGGTGGTCAGAGGTCAAGGTCAGTGTGACGCCCTCTGTGTCATTCTTGTGACTCGATATCTCAAGAACACCATTAGGGAGTTCCTTCAAATTTGGCACAAACGTCCACTTGGACTGAAGAATAAACTGATTAGAATTTGGTGATCAAAGGTCAGTGTGACCGCACAACACCTGTTTTTTCCATAACTGAAGAATTCATTCACTAATTCTGACCAAACTTGACACAAATGTGTAACAGGATAAAATAATGAAGGCCAAAAGGTCAAAGGTCAGCTTGACTGTGACATCATCATGTTTTAACGTCGTATCTCAGGAACAGAAGGAGAGACATTTGGTCAGATACTGAATTGGTGACTCTAATCTTGAAAGAGAACCTCTGCGGGCTGCAAACTGAAGGTTGTTTTCTGAGTGAACACGTGGAGCCTTTGTGCTGATTAATGTCATTGACATGTAGAGTCTTTCCTCCAAAACATCCTGAAGAAGTTTTCCTGCCTGGGTTCGAACTTTAAACATGAATTCAATCACATTCATTTTGTCCATCAGTAGTTTTGAATTCCGTCTCTTCTCTCTTCCTCTCAGGGAGTTATCAAAGGAGCAGCAGGACCTGAAGATGGCGCTGGAGAGGCAGGCGGTCGTAAACCAGAAGCTTTCTCAGGAAAAAGAGCAGCTGATGTTCAAACTGAGACACAGAGACTCGTGTCCAACGATCCACCTGCCCGCCATGATGCAGGAGATCGCACCGAGATGATCTCACTCAGTGTAGATAGACACCAGACTTGTAATTAATCACCAGGTAAAACACAGTCGGCCCGTTTTACCGCTCTGTAACTGGGCGTTAAACTCAAACTGGGCCGCAGCTGTTGGTCAACCGCTCTGTTACAGAGAGCAACAGGATGCATCAACACAACTCTGCAGCTCTGAGGTCAAGTCTCAGAGTTTAAAAATGGATCCTGTCGACTTTGATCCAGAACACCACAAGACTGAATATTTCATTTTAACTGCGACTCCACTGGTTAGTGTTAGGATGTTAGCACGCAGCCGAGCAGGTTCAGGGTCTCAAATGAACCACGTCAGTCCCTGACGTAGCATCGCACCAGCTCCACAGACTGAGGGCTGCACCCTGAGTGAACACACTGTATGGACCTCAGACCATCCCGGGTAACTCTGTCGCCACAATCATCTGTTTGTTTTTAACTCTTTTGAAATGAGGAGCCTCCGTCAGCTGACAGATAATGGAGGGTTAAAACATCTTTGTTCTTTCAGTTATAAAACAAAGATGGACAGATGAGTGTGGCAGCAGCCTAAGAGCTTGGTCACACCTGAAAGTCACATAGCAAATCTTTGCCAACGTAGTGGCTACCTGTGGGGCTACCTGTGGGGCTACCTGTGGGGCTACTTGGCAAGCTAACAGATAGAATCTTAGCTAGCTGGTAACGTAAAAACAGCAAGACTGAATACTTTCCTGCTTCTGTTTCCTGAAGCTACACCTGTTAATCATTATGTTAACACATGACAGAACTAGCCTACCAAGCTGGAGCTGACCTGCCAGTTAGCTTTTTAGCTTGGAAGAAAACTAGAAAATAAGTTATCAAGTTTATTTGAGAGACGTATTTGCACCATCGACTGTTAGCTCATGACCGACTGCAGACCATACATGTCTCGGGGTTTATATAACAGTGGATGGTGCAACACAGTAAATACAGTTTTAGTTCTTCCTCGTGTGTTTTTTTTTAAAAATAGTTTTCATTGGACTTCCTGTCTCTCTGTTCCCATGAACATCTTCAGGGATTGTTCAGCAGAGCAACTTCCAAGTTGAGCTCTACATGAAACCTGACCTTACAGTCTTCTCTGTGAACAAATCCATGAATCACGTCAATAATTCAGCTGTTATAAAAATGCTGGTGTGATCGGACGTCAGTACCTTACAGTTCTATGATCTACCTGTCCGATAAAGTGCCTGAGACTCACACTGACTGATCATGTCGACATAAAGCTGGATCTTCTGATGTTCTGGTTCTGAAGCCAGCGTTCATCTGATACCTCAAAACTCTGAGGGTTCAAACTGGACCAGTCGTCACTCCACACCTACTCCACTACTTCTGCTGTATTCACTCCATGGAGGAAGCCAGACGTCTCTCTTTTCCCAGCGAGGATCCTCAAAATCACATCAGTCGATTGACACCTGATGAAATCTTGTGCTGTCGGACACTGAGCAGCTCCACAGAGGATCTGAGATGAAGTGCCACCGATCCAGTTTTCACACAGACTGTCCTGAAGTCGCAGTCAGCAGTGAAGCTCTATGAAGTGCTTGAGTTCATTTTTCATCCACTTTAATGTAGACTTCAGGTACTTGAGGTTCTATTGGTTCTTCCAGAAAGTATTTTAAGTCAAAGGTGCCAGAAAGCTTTAAGCTTCAAGTGTCCTCTAGATCCCCTTAAAGTGTTACAGCTCTCCACAAAGCCTTTTACTTTTAAGGGTGTAAGCATCTGCTGGAGGTTGTTGTGTGGACTGTAAGGTGTCAATAAGCATCTTAGAGTTCGTCACAATAAAACATAACTGTTAGTGATTCATTGAGGATCCTCTCAGGGTTCCTTTTGATTGCAAACTAGAACCTTTAAAGGTTACTGTTACTCAAAATATCCATAATAAACTTAATCTACACGCCTGAACGTCCTTCAGGTATTTAAATCCTGTAGATTGAAGAACCTATCGATAAACTAAACACAGCCGACCTGTTACACTCCCCAACTGTGATTTTTCTTTTTTCTAGTACTGTTCAGACATGATGCCAAATGTTTTGTCTTTTTATTGTAGTCACTTTGCTCATTATACCCACTTCCTGTTTGCGTGCCGTGCTTTAGGTTTCTCATTCATGTCACAACTTTGTCATAAATTGATGTAACTGGAGTCAGCTGACACATTTTAATTTAGAGCCATCTGTTTATTTCTGCTGTTGGGGAAGACACCACTTCACTTCCTGTGTCAGATGTAAAATATACGATATTCAGGAGCTGAAAAAACAAACCACACTGAGCCTTGTTTTTCTTGGAGTGAATTCTAACTGGCTAAAATACGATGTTACCATCCACAGAGGAAGCATGTTACATGCTAACTATTAGCATGATAACATGGCAGAACACTAAAGGCTAAATACCACAATGTAAACATGTATTAGTTAGTAACATGCTAGCATGCTTTTGCCAGCACGTCAATAAAAGCAAATGAGAGACAAAAGAAGAAATCAAGAAATTTTATACGTAATGTCAAAGGCGTGAATTTAGAACAAACAAATTGAGATACACGATTTTTTTAAGTAAAATATGTTAATGCTATCAAGTCAGTGGCGTTCAGTATTAATGTCTGTTATTTGCTTCCATACACGTTAGCATTCTGTTTGGAGTGGTGAAAGTTGAGTCCAGTGTTTAGCTTCACTAGTTCTCAGCCCACATTGAACTATCTGAGTTTATTAAGTCATTAGCGATGGCTGTATGGACTCTTGTGATTATACGGTGCCCACGATCCCATTTAAAGGACCTCCAGAGCAAAAGACAGAATCCCTGTGAGCTCTTCTGTTCTTTGAGATTAATGCTAACATGGCATGCTAACGTTGGAATTGTAACTTGCTAAATAAAATACGATGTTACTATCCAGAGTGGAAGCATGTTAACAAGGCAAAATGTCACATGCTAAACACCATCATGCTAACATCCATTAGTTAGCGAATAGCTTGACATTCTACCGTTAGCACGTTAGCATTCAGTACAAATATGGGCTCAATCACTGCTCAAGTTGAGTTTGATGTTTAGCTGATCTTGTGGTAAAAATCTTACATTTACAGTTACTTTAAAAATGTGAACCCAGACAAAAATTTGGTTTTCAGTTATTTAATCAGCATTAAAGTCTCACTGAGCTGCTAACGTGACTGTAGATGTTTGGTCCCACCAGAAAGTGACTGAGCGAAACTCATCCACGTGTTGCCAAAATAGTGATAAGGGTTTGGTGACATGCTAACTCTTGGGGGGCTAGTTGGCAGACTACTGTGGCTAGTTAGCTAATAAATTACATGCTAGCAGGCCGGTAACAGCCTGGTGCTAGCAAGACAAAGTAGCTCACAAAGTCAGATGGCTCATAAATAGCTAGTTAGGTACCAAGCTAGCTAATTTTTTCACTAATCAGATAATCAGTTTAAACAGACAACTTCAGCACAATCCAAATGGTTAGCAGCTGAACAACGACACAAATTTCATGCTGAAATTTCTGTGGAGTTTTTTCACCTCCATGTTTGAGTCTATTAATCACAGTAAATTACAGGACGTCATTTTTGTCAGAAACATTTTTTTGTTAAACGCTGTGTGACCCGAGTCACTGACCCTCAGTCAGCTGTTTACTAGTTTGACATCAAGAGCTACTCAATAACAATCACAGATCAATAATCACTGTATAAATCAAAGCTTGATGACTGTCAGATATTTGTGTTACTTTTTAAAGATGTGAAAAATATTACCATGTTATCAGTTTTTTTTCTCTTTGTTAACGATGGATTTTCTGGGACGAGACATTTGTGTTGCCAAAAAAAAAAAAAACATTTGTCAGTGTTCGGACTCTTTCTCTTTATGCACTAGCACTTTGACCAGTATTTTACCAGGAGTTTGGAAAAGAGAGATTTTTGTTTTCATGTTGTATAGTTTTAAATTTTTTCAGCTTCTTACCTGTAAAAACATATTTCATCTTTTCTTGGTTGGATTTAAACAGCGGTTTGTTTTCCTTTTTGTTTTTGGCTTAATAAAAAGCTTCAGTTAAAACTGATAAGTGTGAATTTGTCTGTGTTGACAACAAAACTATTCACCAAAAATAATAACCAGAACCAGTGTCTCATGTCATTCTTTTTCTCTGCAGGTGTTTCCCCTTTTGGGGACTAACCTGATTGAAAATGGGTACAAAAAAATGGACCATGTAGGCCGACAACACAAAGTATTTGCCAAAACATTTGCATAAAACAATTCATAATGTTATTTTTTCATCAAGCAGGTCTGCAGTTAATATTCTGACTATTTTAGTTTCATTGATATTTTGTCTTTATTGTGTTCTCAAATATTTCAATACATTTCTTTGCCATAAACTTTATGTTGCTGCTGTGTTTAAAAGATGCTGTGACGCTAAAAACAGCTGTTTATTCTGCTTTTTGTCTCCAAAACTCCAACATGAGAAAATAAATCAAATCTTTTACTGAAGTTAAAGGGATAGTGCACCCAAAAATGTAAATTCAGCCATTATCTACTCACCCATATGCCGAGGGAGGCTCAGGTGAAGTTTTAGAGTCCTCACATCACTTGCAGAGATCCAAGGGGAGAGGAGGTAGCAACACAACTCCACCTAATGGAGGCTGACGGCGCCCCAGATTCAAACGTCCAAAAACACATAATTGAAACCACAAAATATCTCCATACTGCTCGTCCGTAGTGATCCAAGTGTCCTGAAGCCCCGACATAAAAAGTTGTTTGGAAAAACGTCATTTGAACTCTGTTTTTAGCCTCATTGTAGCCTGTAGCTCTGACTGCCTCTCTGGGCACCGCGCTCACGTGTGCGCACTTGCACGAGACCGTGAGACATGGGCAGTGCCTTCATGTGTGTTCACGTGAGCTCGGTGCACAGAGAGGCAGGATTAGGTGGAGTTGTGTTGCTACCTCCTCTCCCCTTGGATCTCTGCAAGTGATGTGAGGACTCTAAAACTTCACCTGAGCCTCCTTCGGCATATGGGTGAGTAGATAATGGCTGAGTTTACATTTTTGGCTGCACTATCCCTTTAAAGTACCACAGTGTAAAAATACTCCACTGTGAGTAAAAGTACTCATCATAGAGAGTGGCCTTTTTAGAGTACGACGACATGATGTCTCATAAAAGTGAATTATTGTTGCAGACAAACAAACATGTCAGCAGCATCTTATTATTGTTGCTTATTACAACTAGACTTTATGCTGTTGGGTCATTTAATCTCCAACAATGCATCATGTTCTAAAAATGTAGTAAGAGAAACTGTGTTGGAGCAAAAAGATGAATGAATAATAAAATGTGTCATATACTGGACGTATAAAGAGATAAAGAGTCAGTAAATGAAAATACTGTGTTGTACCTAAGTATAGTTAAATGTATTCAGTCCACTGCTGGTGAAGAGGAGGTGAGATGAGGAAGATGAAGAGTATGAGTCTGGAGAAGATCACAAAGAGACTTAAAACATCCTGCTGGTTGTGTATTCATCATCATCATCATCAGTGTGTGTATCTGATTTCAGATTACTGAATATAAATCAGATTATTTTGCTCATCTTAAATTAAAACTGACAAACATCTGAACACATTCATCGTCTATAACGAGTTCATCTGATCTGATTGATCAGGACTGTGATTCCATCAGACTGATCTTAAGGAGGCCTGAAAACTTAAAATCATCACATTCTAATTCAAAATTTATTTCTGAGCAGAAAAATGTGATCTGACCTTTTATCAGCTCACACAGTGTTCTCTCTCTTTGTGTTTAGAGTTTGGCTGAATTTTCAACAGTCAAATGAAGATATTGATTTCTGTGTATGAAGCAGCAGCTGCAGTCAGTCAGTGTGATACACCAGTGTGGCCTGCAGAGGGCAGCACAGGACAGTGTGTAGCTGGATTGAACCTGTGACCTTTATATCACAGGACATCCTGCGGGTTCCTCTGATGGACACATCTCTGCCATCAGCTGTCTCTGAGGTTTGACTTTGGACCTCCTAAAACAGGTCTCAGGTCAGTGAACTCTGATTTTTACTTTTTCTTCAGCTTGATGTGATCAGGAACTGAAGGTGATGACATGTGATGTATAAATAGATTAAATTTAAAGAAGATAAAATTAATTCTTTGTTTATCTTGAGAGAAATGAGACAGCGGGAGAACAAGAAGAGGAAAGAGGATTTTTGTGTTAAACAAATGTGTGAAACATTCACAAACTGCAGCGTCATGTTTCTGTTCAGGTGTTAAAGTCACACTATTATTATTATTATTATTGTTATCATTTCACTGCATGTTTATATATTTAAAAAGACAACAACAATAATTATTATTTTTATTACACGTCCACTGTGAGAGAAATTTAAATCTGTAACCTGCCTGCAGGGGGCGCTGCAGCTCAGCAGTGATCAGTATCACACTCTGAGGAGAGGAACAGCTGATTAGAGTCATTTAAGTGCTTTACATCAATCAGTCAGTTAATTAATTTATGTGTCACATGAAGTCATAAAATATGATCTCAGTTAAATGCAGCTGTCAGTTTGTGTATTTGAATACTGCAGTAATGATAAATAAATGTGTTAGGATGAGGTCGTCATGTAGGATGTGTGTGTCCTGCAGGAAGAAGCTCCTGAACACAACCTAAACATCTGTGATGTCACTCGTCCTCTGACTGACGCTCCTTCGTCTCTTTCATCCCTCTGTTTCTATCACTGCTGCTCATTCATGCGTTCATCACTCTGCTCTGTGCTTCAGGTGTTTCCAGGTGGCTGTTAAGTGCCATGGGAACACTGTGACATGACAGCAGAGGCTGTGACCCATGGCTAACACACTCACACACACACACTCACACACACACACACTGACAGAGGTCTGAAGTTTTGTCTCAGCCTGTCAGACGCTCACTGACACTCTGATCCTTTCACATCCGCTCAGCTCGTCTCTGACTGCAGCTCCAAGCTGTTGGGCCTCCACATTAACACTCCGGGTCACAACGCTCTCTGTTTATCAACCTGTGAGGCCACGTGATGTCACACTGAGAGCGTCGGCCTGCTAACACCTCTGTGAGGGCTGAGGAAGTACTCAGGTCTTTTACTTCAGTAACAGTGGCAGTACGACAGGGTGCAAATACTCTGAAGTTAAAGTCCTGCATTCAAAATTACACTCAACTAAAAGTATCAGAGTCACAGTATACTTAGGGACTGTTCTGTATCTATCAGAGGAGGGTGGCTGCAGTCTGACCCTCCCTGAAGCTACAGATATCTTACCTTGAGTCTCTCTGAGTGACGGGAGGGTAATACGTGACCCTTAGTGACCAGAGTGTGTCTTTAACCTCTGGAGTTTATCACCTGCTCAGGCTGCTTTCACACTTTCTGTAGGTCACTTCCTGTAGCTGTAGTCGACACAGGTGTGTGCTTTCATATTATTTTACCTGTTCATTCATTAGCGTTGCGGCTCTGAGACAAACTAACTTTTGGGCTGCGATATTTTCTGTTGAACGTGACATCACCTAATATTTCGTTTCATCTTGTTTCGTCTCAGTTATCTCAGCTGTTTGTTTGGTAACAACTCTCTCAAACACATCTCTGACTTTCTGTGAATGAGTCACAGTTATGAACCTGCTCAGCCTCTTAGTGGCTCTTTCCATTGATAGTTATCACTAACCCTCCACCATAAATGAGTTATTAGATTTTTAAAACTTAAACTTTGATGTTTGAAACTTAAAAGTTGAAGATGAAATCCTGGAGTTACAAAAGGTCTCAGTTTTTCAGTCTTGTTGTGTGAACTGTTTATTTCTAGCAGAATATTAAGAGACATAGAATAACTGTGTGTTTGTGTCTGACCTCTGACCTCTGACCAAGGACCGTTGGAAATTTGAAAATCCATCAATACTTCCTGTTTACAGTTTGTGTCTGTGATAAATGGAGTCATTTTGGCGCAATAACAAAACATAAAGGATTGTTTTCTTTAATAATCTCCTGTGAAATAAATAAATACCAAATACAGCCATTTATAGTTTTATGGCCCTCCTCTGAGCTGCCGAGCCGTTTTCTCCACAGACCGCCATTATAAAAGAGACGTGCGTTAAACTATTGACTCCTCCACCTGCAAACAAGATCACTTATGACTCTTTCTATTCTATTTTTTTTCCCCATAAAGGTTTTTATATTTGTAAAAGTTTCCTTAAGTCGAGAAAAGAAATCTAAAAAGCAGTGATGCTGAGCAGGAGCTCACAGGTGGAGCCAGCAGGAGAAACACTACTGAGCATGCTCAGTGGAGGTTAAAAAGAGGAGAGGTCACAGCATCATATTACGTGATATTGTTGGGCTACGACATATGTGACGTGCAAACTGGCAAAATTGTGCCTGAACATAACCACATGTTCACCACAGCGCTGCTGACACATAAAGAAACAATCAGTGCCAATATTTATTATGATGATCAGGTCAACCTGTCTCAGGTCATCAAATAGCGGCGCCTGGGTGGTGAAAAAAAAGCCGTCCTTTAACGTCGGCATGATACACGGCCTGTCAGTGCTTGGTGGCATCAGGGTGTAATGCAGTGGGACATGAACGAAAGTAAAAGTGATGAAAATCCGAGTAGGGCGAGTGGGAGGGGTCAAACAACCACCGACTTTCACCCAGGAGCCCAGTGTTCACTTCCTGTAAGACTGTAAAGCCAAACCCTGTTCTTTATTCCTAAACCCAACCACATGTGTGTGTTGTTGAAGGGAAAAAAAACGTCAGTTGGTGGTGGTGTACCGACGTAGTGCTTTTATTTTGAAAGAGACTGTATGCAAACTGTACATTTCCTGTGAAAACAGAAGTGTATTTTGAAAATAGACAATGCATGTAACAGGCTGAAGTTGACACGGCGTCCCAGAACGTCAACAACCAACACACCCAGGGTACCTTGGACGTCATATGTGGACGTGGAAAGTCCATGACCAAACGTGGACATGTGACGAGGTCACAGTGAGGATGAGTTGGTGATTATGAGAAACACGTCACACACTTGACTCCTCACAGATACTGTAGGTTACAGGAAGTAGTGAATGAGTTTAAGAAGATTTAAAGAGACATAAACTGAAAGCTCTACGTGCTGTTTATCCGTCACACAGTTTGAAATCTTGAAACTCTTTGTTTGTGCTGTTTCTGCAGAAACCTGAAACCTGCCAAACCTCAGCCGCATCCGACCCTCCTGCAGCTGCTCCTCCTCGCCCCAATTAAATCTCCATCTTTTATTTTACCCAGGAGAACGCTCCGAGGTGACGTCCATCGGCTGGACTACTGTATCATCACTGTGGCCGTTTCGCCACGACGTCGCTCGCGCTCCACTTTCCCCCCTTTACATTTTTAAGTGCCCTTTTCATGTGGAACATAAAGAGAAGAGATTAGAAGTGGAAAAAAGAAATTTGCAGCTATTTCCTGTTAATATCGTCCCCTTGTTGGCTCTAATGAGAGGAGTCGCCCCTTCACTTTCAAGAGGGCTTAGCAGCAGTTAGCTGGCTCCAGGCTGCGGGGACAATAATCACATTTTAACTCAGCCTCACACCCCGAGCACGCACAATAACTCACACCACTTAATTCCCTCTTTCAGAGCCGCGATAAAACGCCACAGGCTAAATTAATAGATGCTAATGGCCGCCTTCAATCAAAGCCGAGCGGGATCCAAATCTGCCAGTAAGGCCTATTAATTAACATGTGGAGGGGGCGGAGGGGGGGCGCAGCGGGACGGGCAGGAAGAAGGGGCTCGGCGGTTCACACGGGCCTCTGCAGGGCAGCCCATTCAGGGTGGAGGCAGGGGGCCTTTGTGCAGCGTCCCGGGCCACAATTAGAGGCTCCTGAATGAGCTGGCATTTGTCCCCCAGGTCCCAAAGCTGCACAGGAAGCACCGAGGCCGGGCTGCGAGGGTCCAAATGTTGTCTGATCAGACGACACAGGAACACGACCTGAACGTGAAACCTGATTCTCTTCCTCTGTCACAAAGTTACAGACGTTAAATCTGTTTTTGTAAAACTTTGAAACACGTTAATGTTTTATTCACACAACAAAGAGCCAATCAGAGTCGAGCCTGTAACCTGCGTCACACCTGTTGACAGCCAGATGATAGATCGAGTTTAACGCCGGAATATTTAAAGTTATTGTTGACTTTTTAGATATATAAACATGTAATGAAATAATAAAGTGATTTTAGCGCCTGAACAGAAACATTAAAGACATGAAGCACGCTGTAATAAAACACAATATGTCAGTGTTTCACACATTTGTTGAGCAATGTGTGACATTTAATTTCCTCTTCTCCACTTTCTCATTTTCTCTCAAGATAAACAAATAATTTATTTTCTCACTTCTTTTTCCTTTTTTAAATTCAATCTGTTTATAGTTATCCTCATTTTATTATTATTGTTGAACATTGTTTTTATTTATCTATTTTACTTTAATCTATTTATTATCACTACTATTGTGAGGGGGGGGGTGTTCAACAACCACCGACTTTCACCCAGGAGCCCGGTGTTCACTTCCTGTAAGACAGTAAAGTGAAACCCTGTTCTTTATTCCTAAACGTAACCACGTGTGTGTTGTTGAAGGAAAAAAAACATCAGTTGGTGGTGTTGTACCAACGTAGTGCTTTTATTTTGAAAGAGACTGTATGCAAACTGTACATTTCCTGTGAAAACAGAAGTGTATTTTGAAAACAGACAATGCATGTAACAGGCTGAAGTTGACACGGCGTCCCAGAACGTCAACAACCAACACACCCAGGGTACCTTGGACGTCATATGTGGACGTGGAAAGTCCATGACCAAACGTGGACATGTGACGAGGTCACAGTGAGGATGATGATGGTGATTTATCCACAGAGGACTCTTTGCCTCTAAAACAAACAGACCAGCTGATTTAAACCAGTAAAACACTGAATTAAAAAGTTTCATGTTAAAAGTCTGGCTCATCACAGACGAGCTGCTGACCACAGTGGCTGATATGAACACATGAATGTCTCTATCTAGAGTCAGTGTTTGGTTTGTCCGTTCTGGGCTACTGTAGAAACATGGCGGTGCAACATGGTGATCACTGTTGACGAGGACCTGCTCCCTGTGTAGATATAAACAGCTCATTCTGAGGGAACAGAAACAACCATTCTGATTTTCAGCTGATTAAAGGAAACACACTGATTATATCATCTTCCATTTCTGCTGATATTTGTCCCTGAATTCTACAAACTGGAGCTTTATATCGTCTGAATATTTGTTCTGTGTGTGGAGGAGCTGCAGCTGCACGTCGCTGTGTCGCTGTGTCACTGTGTGTGTTTAGATTAAAGACAATTAAAGAAGAATGAAATAATATGTTGAATATTTGAACAGTTAATTGTTCATCAGTGATTCAACTGTTAAACGTTTGTGTGAAAGTAAAACGCTTCATCTTTTTATGAAAAGATCAGAGGACGATAAAAGGACTTCCTTTAACTGTGTGTGTGTGTGTGTGTGTGTGTGTGTGTCTGCTGAGCGACAGGTCAATTGACACAGAACAACAGAGTTGACCCCGGGGGTCAAAGGTCAGAGGACACCTCCCTCTTTTCTCTGGTTAATCACCGCGAGACGTTTCCAGCTCTCAGCTGACAGTCAGCGCGCGCACACACACACACACACACACACACACACACACACACACACACCTGTTGACATGATCATATTTAGTCTGACGTCACTACTTTACCTGAGTATTTCTTCTTCATGTAACTTTATATTTATATTATTATACGATTAAAGATGAAACTCCCTGACAGAAAATAAAGTCATTAAAATGATTTCTACTTTTATCAGCTGCAACATTAAACTGATGAACATCAACAGTCAGCCCAACAATAAGATAAACTTTATTCTGCACACTGAGAATTTTTACTCTAAGTTTAATTTGAGTTTTTTGTTTTGAAATAAAACAATAAAACATCTGATGAATTCTTCCAGCGCCAGTCGACACGTCTGCAGTGAGTCACACTCTGTCAGTCATTACAGATATTAATCAGCACATTCTCAAATTTGTTGCCGTATCAAACTACAAACTTTATTAATCATAATTTAACAAGTTTCAACCGTAACATCTGATCAGGCTTTGTCCACATTTGTGTCGGGATTGGCTGCAGACTGACTCGGCAGAGATGGCAGCCATCTTGTTTTTACATGGATTAGTGTGTTGTGGTCTTTCTGCCACTAGAGGGCACACAAAGTGTCCACGATCGAGGACAACAGGTCTGAGTAGTCTGGGGCCGTTTAGTGGCCCGTGTGGTGAGCAACCGGAACCAGGATCCGGAATTCGATGGATGCGCCTTTCTGTCAAAATAAAAGCACCAAGCTAATAAAAATGCAGTGAAACTTTTTAATTTAAAGAATATAATTTACAAGAAAAGCCTCAAGCCATTCAGTTAACCTTTTTCTTTTACTGTATTTAACTGTATTACAAGTTATTGTCTATTTCAGTTGTCTGTTTTATTTAATAGGCACTTGATCCTGGTTTTAAACATTATACCTGTAGTTTGTAAATGCATTTTTTTCGCTAAAGTTTGGGGCGGTGGGGGCGGAAGAGAGAGGAAAACTGTGTGATGCTCGCCATGTAGCATGCTCTATCAACCACAACAACAACAACAACAACAGCCACAGCAACAACAATATGGCATCACCAACATCGCTACCTGATAATGTTACACCTGTCAAATAGGTGAAAGAGGATGTGACGAGACGATGGTGCGCCAGAATTTAAAGTTTTACTTTGGTGAATTTGGTGAATTCCGGATCCGCTCTCTAGACCGGAACCAGAGTCCAGACAAAATTCAGAGTGAATGGAAACCAGGCTGGTGACGCGAGGCTACGTCTGAGTGAAGCACGATGAAGTGTAATGTCAGTTAACTCATATGTGACGTCATGATGTGAGGAGGCGCGGTCTCAGGAGGTTATAAACAGGAGGGTTATATCAGTGTGACCACAGCACAACTGTCTCAGATAATATCACTGTGTCTCATCAGTCAGACTGATCCTTAAAGGAAAGAAAACAGACGAGTTATTGTTGGTTAAACAAACGTTTTATTACTTTAATTGAAACACATTTTGTGAATAAGTTTGTGTTAAGTAAAATAAATCTGAGATCTACGCTGCAACTCTTCTTGAAACCATTGTTGAAGTTGTTTTTACAAAATGGAAGTTTTTGTAAAACAGGCTGAAAAAGTTTCCTTTTCATAATAATTAAAGTTGAGATTCTTTTGTCCAGTTATATTTTATTTTTTAATATTGTAGATAATCAAATGTACACGGGATGATGAACATGAATTATAACATCACAGTATATCACTGCAGCTCTATCATACATTATAAAGACATGATTTAATATTTGTTCAATTCAGTCTCGTTCATGAAATAAATAAATAAAATAAAAATAAAGTACAAAAATGGTTCATTAATTAATTCTTATTTTCAACAGTGTGTAAATTATATTAATGATAATATTACAGGACATTATATGAATATTATAATATTATGGGATGTTTCTGATGATTGTTGATGATGCAGGCCTTCATCAGTGACATCATCATTATCCTGATGACCTCATCATGTTCTTCATCTTCATCACTGTCAGTCATCATCACTGCTAACATCCCTCCTCTTCCTCCTCCTCCTCTTCATCCACTTGACTAACAAAATGGCTGTTTGAGAGGTTGCCTCTGCGCATGCTCAGCACACCTCTGCCAGGGAGGGCAGGGCAGGTATCTCTCGCAGCTCGAGCCCGTGTGACTGACAGACCCTCCCGGCTCGGCTTCAGACTGCAGCGCGCGGCGGCACGAGGTGCGAGGACACACCGACTGCTGAGAGCCCCGCGGCCCCGCCGCTCACCGGAGGACCCGCCCCGCTCTCACCGGACACTTTAACGGGACTTTGTTGGGTTTGATCCGCCGCACGCAGGGCGCAGGGCGCAGAGCGCAGAGCGCGCGCAGACACCGCCCCGGACACAGGTGAGAGGAAGCAGGTCCAGGTGCAGCAGTCAGGATCAGCTGAGGAGAGTCATGGCTCTCTGGAGCGAACTGGGACTGTGAGCTCTCCCAGTCCGAGCAACTGGACTAACTGGACGGTCATCATCTTCATCTTCCTCCTCCTCCTCCTCGCTCAGCTGCAGGTGCTCCACGATGTTTCACCACAGCAACAACAAGAAGTGTTTCACCATCGAGTCTCTGGTGGGGAAGGAGGCGAGCAGCGGCGGCGGCTCCGGTGAGGAGCCCATCCGGCCCACGGCGCTCCGCTTCCCGGAGTCCCTGCACCCCTCCGCCGCTGCCGCCGCCGCCGCCGCCGCCGGGGTGTTCGGCTCGTGCTTCCAGGGGAGCAGCGGGAGGACTTTGTACTCTGCCGGGCCGGACATGGTGCTCCAGGAGCCCGGGACGCACGCGCACAGCCCCGGCGGGCTGCCGCTGCACCCGCTGCAGATCCCCCCGCAGAGCTTCTTCAGCCCGCAGCACCGGGACGCGCTCAGCTTCTACCCGTGGGTGCTGCGGAGCCGCTACCTGGGACACCGCTTCCAAGGTGGGACACTTTATTCTGTCAGGCAGCAGAGGTCAGAGGTTAAATTAAAACACACACACATGGTGCCTCTATCAGATATTGATCTGTCCCGATATTATCAATATTTACAGATTGATTTGATTTAATCAGCGTGTGTGTGTGTGTGTGTGTGTGTGACAGTATATCAGACAGGACATTAATGTTTTTGTTATTATTATTTACCTTCATACAGACTGCTGTTATTATTATTATTATTGTTATTATTGTTATTGTTGTTATTGTTATTATTGTTATTGTTGTTATTGTTATTGATGATGTGTAAATGTTTTCTCTAATTTAATTTAAATCTTCTGTCAGATCTTGATCAGTTTAATAATCACTGATGTGTATAATATTCATATCAGCAGAGAGAAGTAATTAATAACAGTATGTGAGAGTCAGTTTGAGTCAGTCTGCAGAGTAAATACTGATCGATAATCGATGGTATTATTGGTCAGTTATTGGAGGAATTTGCCGACACAGATTCAGTGTGACACAAAATAAGATTAATTTGTTTTCTGGAGGTTAAAATTTCCGTTTAGTTTTTTTGATTAATTTTACACTCAGACTCTTCGTGTTGCTACCTGCTGATTGTTTCTGACTTTTAATCAATAATCAATAATAATCAATAATAATCAGTGATCATATTGAAACGTGATTCTTCGCTGGTTTTTCTGTTTGCTCAAAGATTTAGTTTCATCCGGTGACTCACTGAGGAAATAACTAACAACACACACACACACACACACACACACACACACACACACACACACACACACACCACCCACTGAGCACGAGTCATTTTAAACAATAATCAGATCTTATATAAGGATTTATTTTTATCGTCTCGTGCTCCAGTTTTTATTTTACGGAAGCTCGTGTTTGATTTTGGCTGCAGCGCGCGTGACCTGTGACCGGAAACAGAACAGGCTGATGTGTCTGTGGTTATTATTGTTATAATAATAATAATAATAATAATAATAATAAACGCATCGTGTTTGTTTTGAATCTAAAACTATGGAAACAGCAGCTCTGACGTCACACGTGTCCTCTCAGCACACTGAACTATTTTATTATATTAATTATAAAATAACTTTGAACACATGAATCGAAACTTTAAACGTGAAACTCGGAACTGATTTTCTTCTGATGATGTTAAAAACCTGTTTTAATGTTTGTCCTGAATTTAACGGATTTGTTCTTTTTCTAGTTTTGAAACTTGACAGTAAATTCAGAGTTTATCTGTGAAGGAGGAAAATAAAACATGAAACAGAGTTTATTTCTCTGTCACATGTTTAACAGATTATTACAGGAGCTCGTTTGAGTCATAAAGAGTCAGTTTGTTTAAACAGCGTGAATCACTGTCAGAGATATTAAGCTTAATTTACAGTGATCGAATTATCAGTTTTAACTTATTATTATTATTGTTATTAGCTGTAACTGAACCTCAGACACGTCACAGAGTCTCAGTCAGGTGGGGTTTTAACTTCCGGGCCTTTAAAAAAAATTAAATTACAGGAGTTAAAAACGTCCTGATTCTGTTTGCTTTTTTCTTTTAAATAAATTTTATATTCGTGATGAAACTCATCTGACGGATTCATGAAGACAAAAATCATCCTGATGATGTCACGGAGGAAAAACAGCTGATATTAAAATCAAATATTTTTTTTTCTTTTCGCGGATTTTTGAGCCTTGTCAAGCGGAAACAGCTGTTTGTGTCCGAAGTTTGATTTATTATAAGTTTTATTATTTATGATCAGGTGATGAAACAAAGTGAAGCCTCGAGGTTTGAACGTCAGAGCGGCGGAAGTCAAAGAAGAGAAAAGTTTCGACTTTTTGTTTTTTTACAGATTCAAAATTCAGATTCAGACAAAAAGAAATAATCAGAAATAAATCAGAAACAATCGATCCGGAGTTTCTCAACATGTGGGAGGCGACCCGGCGGAGAGCGGCTCTGTGACTGTAAATGATTCAACTGTAAAATACAACAATAAAACAAATAACAGACTGTGAGGAAGTTAAAACTATAAAGATAATAATGTTCTTACATATATTAGAATATAGACATAATTAAAAATAATAAGTCATTTGAAAATAAAACAAATTAAATAATTGAATGAAAAAAAGACGCAGACAATATTTGTTTATATGTGTAAAATTAATGAATTAAATAAATAATTAAACATATAAAGAAAAACAAAATAAACAATTATTTCAAATTGATCAAAGAACTGAAATTATATCATTTTAAAATATTTAAATAATTTTGTTCTTTTTAATTCAGAGTAGAAAAACTCTGATGAAAACCGAAGAGAATTTAATTTTCAGGCTTCAGCTCTGATTCAAAATCAGCTCAACACACTTTAATATTTATCATTAAATTAAACAGAAGAAAAAAAACTGAAGATTTATTTCTGATATTTTTATTTTCCCGCAGAGCAGAAAGTTTTTCTTCATCTTTAACCCTTTAACATCCGGGTTCTCTTCCTCATTAAAGACTCTGATTAAAGATCATTTAATTTATTCTTATTAACTGTATATTATATTAACTGTGTGTCGACGTCACAACTTTTCACTGAAGCTGAATTAAATTATTTAAACTTCATCTTTTCACCCTCAAACACAAACACTTGCACCTGCTGCTTCGTGTCAACAGTTTGGGATCTTTAGAAACCAGAATAATAAAGTTGTAACAAAGTTGAGCTTCAGTTCACTTCTGATCTCTGACCTCTGACCTCTGAGGCTGTGATGTCACCGGTTTATCCTGCAGGTGACCTCACAGCGCACGCTCAGATTTAGCTTTTTAATCTGCAGCACGAGCGACCTGAAATATGTCCTGTAGTGTTCCTGCTGATGTGTTCATGTGATAATAATAATAATAATATTAATAATGATAATAATGATAATGATGCAGCTGCTCAGTGAAGAGTCTGAGACACATTTTAAGGCCTGTTAGAATCAGTTTATTTTACATTTTTCTTTTATAATGAATTTTTATCTTTTTGATGAATTTAATTAATTTATTTAAACTTTGGTGCAGTTTTTATTCAGTTTTTATTCAGACTTTATTCAGACTTTATTTTGCCTTCAGTCAGTTTGAACTCCGCAGTTCATTAAACGTTTAATTTAAGGTGAAACAATTATAAACACCTGAATGAGACTCTCAGAGTGACGTCACTGTGACTCACCTGCCTTTAGTTGTAAATATGACTCAGTTCAAACAAACTTTATTGACACAACGTACAAACCGTTTGGTGCAGCTCGCTGTCAATCAATAATCCTGCTCCTGGTTTTAACCCCTCGTTGTTCGTGTCTGATTGTAACAAACAGTTTTTTCATTATTGATTAATCTGCAGATTTTATCAATCAATCTTTTTTAAATTCTTTGTTGAATTAACTGAAGTCAGAATCAGTTGATTTAATGGCTGTTTTAGTTTCACAGGAATATTGAATCAATTTCGTCAGTCAGCATTTATTTATATATTTATATATATTTGCCTCTTAAAAACAAAAATATAACTTTCTAATAATTAAATAACATTAATGAAAATATCACACATGTTTCCTCTTGGATAAAAGTGTTTCAGATTTTTGGTGATTTTTAGAATTTTATCATGAGTTTAAATCTGTTTCTGTCTCAGTGCTGAAAACAGGACGTTTTATTATCTCATTAAATAAACTGATGATAAATATTAGTTTATTATAAAAATAATTATTATAATGATGATAAATAATAAACTGCTTGATAAACATTTATTACAGTGTTCAGACATTTTTATTTATCAGATTTCACTGTGACTCTTCTTCAGTCGATTATTTACAGGAAGACAATTAATTCTTTGCATTTCAAGTTTTCTGAAATTTTATATTTAAATATGCAAATGAAGCTTTATCTAATTACAGATGCACTTTCCAGAAAAAAATGAACTAAAATAATGTTTTTATAGACGTTGATCTGAAAGAAGAAATGTTTGTTATTTATGAGGAGGAGGAGGAGGAGGAGGAGCAGAGGGAGAGAGGAATGTCAAATTATTTTCTAAGCCGTGGGGAGGGACTGTTTTATTTTATCTTTATCTTGGCTGAGGGGTTTACACACATTTAAATGGTTATATTTTGTTTTTATTTTACAGCTGATTTTTAAAGAAAATATGTCTTCAAAAATTAGAAATGAGCTTTTTCAAGTTTTGGTGATTTCGTTTTTATTTTTAAACCTTCAAACATCAGAGGAGAAGTTTTACAAATCTAATGTGTGGTGGAGTCCAACAGTCACAGCTCAGCTTTGTAGCTTTGTAGCTTTGTAGCTTTGTAGCTTCAGTGAGTCAAAATGAAACAAACAAACCCTGAGGCTTGGGGCCCACACGGGGCCACGAGGTGTTTGTTGGAGGGTCCAACAGGAAGTTAGTTAGTGAAGTTTAGAAGCTCAAAGCTGCTCATCAACTCCGCAGATATCTGTCAGCTCATCACACACACACACACACACACACACACACACACACACACACACACACACACACACAAAGGTCAGATTTTTTCCTCTGAGAGGAAACAAACTGATTCATTGGGACTCAATCTGCCGTCATATTAAATATCACTCTGAATATTAATATCTGGATCTTAGAATCTGAACGCAGAAATCAGCTGACAGTAAAAACGACATTTAAAGGTCTTTATTCAGAAAAAAACACATTATTTTTTTTTCACAAAGAGTTAAATCTTATTAATGAACAAAGTGAAGCTTTAAATCACAGTGCATTTATATTTTACACTGTGTTTGTTATCACGACTCAAACTATCCTTAATATCAGTAAAACGCACCATAAGATGATTGTGTCATTAGAAATGAAACCAGATTAGTGCGACATTTCCATATTTACACAGGATTTAATTTTCCAGGGGCGCTCGGCTCCATCGTCTGCTCCAGTGGACCAATATTTTGGAAAAAATCCAGAGTAAAGTTAATATTAATTTGATATTTTGCCATGCGTCAGTAATTAAACATCTCATTTACACTTTAAACATAAATTATGAACTTTAACGACATGATTAACAGACTGAAACTTTGTGTTTCCTCCTCGCCTCATGGTCACTGCTGTCAATGAAGGGGGCGTGGCTCCACTGTAGTCCACTTTACATGATGTGGAGCTCTGTGATTGGTTCATAGACGTCCTGTCAGATAAGTCTGTGCGTCGGGGCGGAGTCAGACGACAGAAGTCAAAGATCTAAACATCCTACAGAAGTTCTAACTGTTGGAATCGAGTTCAGACGTTAACGACGCTCTGATTTGAATAATTATAACAAACATTTTCAGTGTTTGTGACCTGCGTCAAGTCTCAGCATCACAGGTGTGTGAGTCAAACACTGGACTGTGATTGGCTCCAGACTGGTTGTGATGTCATAAATCCTGCAGAGAAAAACGAACTGTACAACTCCAGTGAGCGACACAGAACACAGGATAGAGTCGATGAGACGTCTGCTGGCGTCATCACCCGTGACAACACATTGGTCCGTCTCTAAATACGGTCTGACTTCCTGTCTGTGACTCTCAGCTGACAGCTCATTGGTTCCTTCTGACGACACAAGTCTCTAAAACACAAAGTTCCAGTCAGATCAGCTGAAGCTTTACGACAAATCTCACAGATCAATAAGATTATTGTCTTTATTCATTCAGTCACTTTTATTTTAGTGTCTGTCCACGTTTGGTCCGTCTGTCAACACGCTGTTATTTCACAACAAAACAAAACAACACAGAACGAAACAAAATAAAAACCAGTTCCCCAGATTAAACTTTGGACTCATATTTGTGGTGGAGATAATTCTGCAAAAGATAAGTTTTTACAAGTCACAAATTTATTTATTTATTTACTTATTTGTTTATCAGATGATGCAGCTGGCTGTTGCTGAAGCCCACAAAAATCTATTTTTGATTAATTTCAATAACAGCAGTGTCAAATTATTCTGCGTCTGCTCCGTACTGATCACTAACAACTACTAATATTTTTAATGTCACAATTCATCATTCATCTGGAAACTAAATCTTACAGGAAGTGAACAGTGAGCTCTCAGGTGAAAGTCCAGTGTTTGTTTGACCCTTCCTGTCCTACAGGGACGTTCTGGTTCTTTCCACCACAGTAGTTCTCTGCACATTCTGCCGGTGTGTTTCATGACACCATGAAAGCTGCCGTTATGAGTCTGTATGTGACGCTCAGATCTCGACACAGAATTGGGAATGAAAACAGGTTTTTGGTTTCTTGGTTGAAACTGAACAAATGTGCTGCAGTAAGGAAAGCTGATGTTGATGTTGTCGGTTCCTGCAGACCTCAGATCTGTTGCGTTTGTCTGCTGTGTCACAGACATGTTTCTTTATGTTTCAGTGTCTCTGTGGTCAAAGTGTGGAGATGTTCCAGCACAAAAAGCTCTCAGTTAGAAAAACATCTTGTTTGGGCTCAAACACAGTTTGAGTGGAACCGTCCGGACTGGAGACGCAGCGATGTCTCTCAGAAACAGCTGGATTTGTTTGTTAGTGTTGAACAGTCTGCAGCTCTGCAGGTGTCTCACTGTCCACCACCCGCTCCACCTCCTGAAGGAGTCAGCTCAGATACTACGCCACTTTAGAAATGTTGATATGAAACATAACAAGTTTGTGGTTTGCAGAAACGTACGATACCAACATGTCCTCTGGACACTGAGCTGGTTCAGTGTCTGTGGTGATGAAGGACTGTCAGGCTGTGGTCAATCTGAGCTGCGTCCACACGGAGCTGAGTTACCTGTCGCTGTTAGCTCTGTCCTCCTCCTCCTCCTCCTCCTCCTCCTCCTCCTCCTTCTTTCCCACAGACACATTTGTGTTCATTATCTGAAGTGGCTGTCAGCCTCCACTCAGCTCTGTCTCTTGTTCCGTCTCATCAGAGGGTCTCAACCTGTGGTCTGGGGACAACCAGGGGTCCTTGAAGGGACTCCAGGGGTCCTTGAAGGGACTCCAGGGGTCCTTGAAGGGACTCCAAGGTTGCTCCAGGCAGCTGAATCTTACCTCTCTTCATTTAGTTCCTGCTCCTCAGATTTTTTTTCTCCTCCATGAACTTTGACCCTGAAACTTTCTGATCATTTTCAGTCTGCAGAGACGCGTCTTTGTGTCCGTCCAGGCTGCAGAGGACAAACTCTCACCCTCTCTCTTCATATAGTGACTGTGTGACACTCTGACGTCACTGAACTCACCTCTATAGTTTGTTTCTGTACATTTACATGTTAGTCCGGCTGAACGCTGCTGATGTCTCATAATCAGACACGTCAACAATAAGAGGAGAGTCAGCTGAGCAGACACTAGCTGGGAATAAAACTGATCCAGTTCCCTCACTGCAGTAAAAGTACTAATACCACACAGTGACAGTAATCTATTACAGTAAAATGTTCCTTCAGTAAAATGTAGTTAAATTACAAAGTTACTAATCAGTGTAACTCTGGTTCTACACGTTGCAGTTTGGCCTCTAACTGCGGTGGCGGACGCAGAAACCTGAATGTCTCTATCTAGAGTCAGTGTGTGGTTTGTCCGTTCTGGGCTACTGTAGAAACATGGCGGTGCAACATGGTGATCTGTGTAGACGAGGACCTGCTCCCTGTGCAGATATAAACAGCTCATTCTGAGGGAACAGAAACACAATGAAACATTTTACACTTTAAATCAAAACACTGGAGCTTTAATGTGTCTGTTATTATATTATGTCTGATCTCATTACATGATGCGTTAATGTAACAGCAGGATCAGTTGTTGAGGTGGAGTTCAGTTTAAACTATTAACTCATGATGATTTTTATTATGGATTAATTGATTGATTGATTGGTTTGTAACAACAGTAAAAATAGTATGAAATGTTGATTAGAATGTGAAGTGACCTCAATATGATCACTAATATATATATATATATATATATATATGCAAATTATTAACATTATCACTGAAACATTATTAACTATTATTCTTTGTGTCGAGTACTTTTACTGTTGGAACTTTAAGTTCATATTGATGCTGATGATTGTGTTGTTTAACTGAAGAGAGATTTCACTTTCAGATGTCTCTTCACACAGTTTAAAAGTCTGAGGCTTTGTAAGATTGTTTGTTTGTTTAAAAACAAAAAACAACAGATATTTGTTGTCAGAATATTTGTTCATTTGTTCATCACCAGACATTGAGTCAAAGTGAGTCCAGACTGTTTGAACAGTTTTATTCTGAAGATTTATCAGGACGATGTTCAGGATAATCAGGACATGAAATTTTCATGTTGTCCCATCCCGAGGTGTGTGTGTGTGTGTGTGTGTGTGTGTCTGACAGGTCTGGACTTGTTGTAAGTGCCAGGGGAGCCTGATGTGCCATCTGCCCCAACAACCCTCCTCCTCCTCTCTTCGCCCTCCTCCTCCTCTCTTCGCCCTCCTCCTCCTCCTCCTCTCTTCGCCCTCCTCCTCCTCCTCCTCCTCCTCCTTCTCTCAGTGTCATACTTGAGCTCTTTCCAGTCCTGAAAGGGAAGCGATGCTCCTCAAACACACTTCACCTGCAGATCATCCTGTTTGTCACCAGGTGTAAACGCTGGTGTTTCGTCATCAGCTGTTTGTGTGTTTTCCTGCAAAAACTAAAGCACCTGAATTCGTACATATCCCGTGTGATGATGAGCCGGTACTTCACGTATAACCCACGTGTTTTGAAAGGCAGCGATCACAATGTGCTGATGGGAGCAAACAAGGAAGCAGGCTGAGGGTTTGTGAGGATGCAGGCAGGATGGGTGGGAGCTTCCTCTGGAGTCACATGTTCAGATGGAGTCATTTTAAGGTTCGTCCTTAAAAGCTCAGACCAGCCTGAGCCGAGTTTAAAGGCAGGAGTTTGTACTGACGTGTTTTATATCAGTGTTTAGATGATGTGTTTGTGAAGTCCTGATCACCTGACTGATCAATGAGATGTGGATTATTCTGCACGAGTTGTGTGAAACTGATGGTTTGACACTGTTTTGCTGTTGTTAAATGTCGAGCTTGTTTAGTTCAGTTTATGAAGAACGTTCATCTTTTTGGATTCTCTGTTCATCAAAATGTAACACTTGATCTACAGATGATCATTTCCTTTAATGTTTCTGATGCGTTTGTAACCAACAGTAGAAGAAGAAGTGGGTTGTTAGCATTAGCAACGTTAGCAGCATTAGCAGCATTAGCAGCATTAGCAGCATTAGCAGCATTAGCCTGCATCTGTTTACATTTCTCTCATCACAGCAGCTGCAGCAGTTTGTCAGTGAAGAGTCTGACAGGAAGTGTGTCCTCGTCTCTGCTTCGTTTTGTTTCTGCAGATTTCAGATTTTTATCTTCATGAGCTTCAGATTCAGAGTTTTAATTCTGTTTCTGAGTTTTGAGCTGAAACAGTTAAACATTCTTCTGTCTGCAGCCTGAAACATTCAGTGACACCCAAACCAAGAATCAGTTTTCACCTCATTTACAGCGACTTTCTTGTGATATGAAGTGAATATAAGATCAGAGATGACGAGGATAAACAGTGTTAGTTAGTTAAAGATGGAGCGTTGGAACCTCTGAATGTTTCTCCTGGTTTGAAACTGAGACAGTCGCTGGATGAATCCTGACAGATGTGCAGATGTGCAGGTTCATCATGAGTCTCCTGCTGCAGTTTGTCTGTCTGGATCTTTTCTGTCTCTCTTTGTCTGATGGTTTCATGTCTGCAGCAACTAGAACTTGTGCAACTCTGAGTCAAAGTTTTGGTCCTGGTCTAATCACACACACACACACACACACACACACACACACACACACACACATATAAAAAATAATAAAAAAAAAACTAAAAATCAAACAGAACATAAATTAGATGCAGAAGTAGAATCAGTTCAGTGTTACAAATGATGTCAGCAGTGTGTGTGTGTGTGTGTGTGTGTGTGTGTGAGACGGTGTGTTCATGTACTGACTCGTACAGGTTTAAATATGTTGCACTGCACCATTACACTGTTGCACCATGGGTAAATTACAGGACTGAACTGTGACACACTGCAGGGGTCCTCTCTGCTTCAGTGTCTAAACTACACGCTGTGTGTGCAGCATATATGAACATGTTATATGTGAGTGTATATAAATCATGTCTCAGGTGAAATCAGGTGACGCTGGAGACTATTTGGGTCACCAGGAAAACCACCTTAAATTCTGAATGCCACCTTAAATGTTAATTAAAGTTAAAGGAAAATCTGATGATGAGTGACATCATGTAGAAACGTTGGAGCTCCTTTTAAATGTTTAAATCTATTTATCAGTTATTAATTCATTAAATCACTGATGTAACCTGTGACTGTTGGAAAAGATCGTCCAACTTCTCGGCCGTGCTCTGTTGCTGCCTGTTTCATCGGTGCCACAACGCGCGCGCGCGCGTGTGTGTGTGTGTAACAGTGACGGCTCATTCAGAAACACTATGTCTGATGGACTCACTCTCTAATATCTTTAAGTGACACACGTGTCATATGAGAGGAGGAGGAGGCGTGCAGTGACACAAGTCATGATTTTATGGCTCCTGGTTTCATCCTGTCTGTTTGGTGTGTGTGAGTGTGTCAGTGTGCAGACGACTTCTGGGGAAGAGATGGAGGTGTTGGTGATTATTCAGAGGTCGAGGCAGGTTCAAGGTCACCAGTTTCACATTGGTTCAGTCTCCACCCTCTAACAGCAGCCCTGCAGGCAGCTGTGGGAGGAGTCATCCCCCATTTTGAAACAAAAGTCTGAGATCAGCTGGTCTCATAGTTTGGGAGCCAGCATGTGATTAAAAAAAGCACACTATGACTTTTATTGTGATAAACTTTGCTGCAACTTTTTAAAACGACCTTGACACATAATTCTGACATTTTATTATTGACAGTGTTTTAATGACTTTCAGATCGTTTTTATACCAGTAAATAACAAACGTGCTGCTGAGGTACGGCAACACCACATGGACAAACCACACGCAGACCTGCAGCACACTGTAATATTAGAGGCAGTAACAGTAATAATGGCAGTTTGTTCAGTTGATTAATAATTATAGTGACGATTGCTGGTGATTATTTGTGTGTGTGTTTCACTGTCGAAGCACAGCAAATGTTTTAATTTGAATTTTGTATGAGTGCACCAGGGAAACATTTGAGCATATCTGAATATTTGTTGAGATGTTAGTGTGGTGGGCAGCAGGTTGTTTTTCCTGCAGCGGTTTGATCCACCAGCGTCCGACACTGACAGAAGAGTTTCAGAGCTGATGTTTCTCTGCAGCAGATCATTTGTCTCACTTTAAACTCACTTTATTTTTGTGTTGTTTGTTGGTTGTTTCCGGCTGTTTTCACTTCTTGGACTCAAACCGAACCCGCTGAGCGACTCTGACCTCTGACCTGTGGACTCGATGTCGTTGTTACATTAAAGCTTCATCTCGTCTCATTTGACATTCAACAGAAATAAACCGTCACATTTGCAAGCGGAGCTCCTCCATCAGCCACGGCTCCCGACTGCGGCTTTGCATATGAATATCACTTTACACACGCTAACGTTGGCTAACAGGCGTGAGCACGCTTCGGCTCTCTGCACGCCATCATTGTCCTCCTCGCCTCCTCGAAGCCGCCGAGCAACCGACTTTTTTGCGTGCGGCGTGTCGACGGTGGCGGCTCCTTTCAGCCGAGCTGCAGCGGTTGAGGAAACTTTGTTTTTATGTAAAATATTATTGTGACATTCACGTTTGATTTTAATAAGCGGTCAGAAACGTGAAGCAGATGTTTGATGTGGGTTTGAAGCGAAAGCGACGACACAAAGAGAAACTCAACGTCCATTTTTACCGACTTAGTTTCAGACGGATTTACTGAACGTCGTCACGTCTAATAAACAAATTAATGTCTGTGTCTTTAACGTGTGAAAATCTGAGTGGTCAGAAATTAAAGCCTTTAAACACTGAAGGAAAATCAGAAACACCACAGAGGGAAGATAGTGTGCAGACAGACAGTGTGTCGCTGTCAGCAGGAAAATGTTCCTGAGGATGCAAAATAAGTTTTAATGTTGTCGCAGGTTCAGGTTTTTGTATTTATATTTCTGTGGTTTGCATCTTTAACTGAACTGTAAATGGCTCCAGCTGTGTGGATATAGAACAAAGTACTTCCCTCTGAAGTGAATGACGACATTATTTAATAACTGTATATACTTAATTTACATATTACAAGTAAACAATTTCATTTTATTTTATTTTTATCCTGCAGATTATTTTTCTTTATTAGAAATCGTCCGTCACAAGTTACCAGATGTTTTATTTTGTAAAAAGATATTTAAAGTTAATTGAGATATAAAACAGAGAGAAAAAGAAAAAAACACATTTTAAGAAGCAAATATTTGACATTCTGCTTTGAAAATGTCTCAAACAATTAGTTGATGATTAAAATTTAGTTAATAATCGACCAGTAATTTCTATTTTCTCTGATGAACATCGTCCAGTTTCCTCTGTTTTTAGATTTTGTTTTATTGTCATTGTACAAACATACAATGAAATCCAGGTGCACCCATGGACCGGGCTCATATATAGAAATAACAAATAGTAATAAAAATAAATAAATAAATGCCTCCGTTCACATTCTACACATTTGCACACACACGTTATACACTCTGCCAACGTATGCAGTTAAAATGAGAGACAGAAAAAATGCTCATGCAGATTATTGCACATGAAATTCTCTCTCTCTCTCTCTCTCTCTCTCTCTCTCTGTCTCTCTCTCTCTCTCTCTCTGTCTCATTGTCTCATACGGATTACTGTTAATTTATTATGCTGATCTGTTCTGTACGACATCTATTGCACGTCTGTCCGTCCTGGAAGAGGGATCCCTCCTCAGTTGCTCTTCCTGAGGTTTCTACCGTTTTTCCTGATCAGCTGTGAGGGTCATAAGGACAGAGGGATGTCGTATGCTGTAAAGCCCTGTGAGGCAAATTGTGATTTGTGATATTGGGCTTTATAAATAAAATTGATTGATTGATTGATTGAAATAAGTTATAAAAGAACTGTCCTGTGTTTTAGTGAGGTCAGAGGTCAGAGGTCAGAGTGGTGACGACTGTGGGGTTCAGACTGTTGATGGAGCTGTAGTGTTTTTGGAGGCCAGCAGGTCAAACAGCTGATGAGCAGGATGGAACGAGTGTTTCATGATGTTGTGTGTTTTCTGCAGCGGGAGGTGAAGGTGTCGTCCAGGGCAGGAAGCTGTTGGTGTCTGATGATCTGTGCAGATTTTATGAGTCTCTGCTGAGACATTTTATCCACCGCACCACACAGGGACGCCGTATGTGAGGATGCTGTCAGTGGAACGACACCAGAAACTGTTGTGACAGGTTCAGTGTCCTGAGCGTCCTAAGGATGTACAGACGCTTCTTGTTTGTCGTCCATGAGAGGTCCTCTGAAATGTGTGTGTGCCAAGGAATTTACAGCTGATCAACCTCTCACACTTATTTCTACATTTTTAGCCTGTGTAATAAATATGTGAATTCTTATTAATGTCACATGTTAAATGTTATTACGACAGACGTGTTTGTGACAGTGAGACGATGTTTCTCTGTGTGAACTGACCCAGTTTTTGTTTTTAGAAACACTGATGACATCATCATGCTTGTGGTCAAACGCTGAGTCAGACTTCAGTCACACACGCACACACACACACACACACACACACACACCTTCCTTTGAGTTAAAGGAAGTCCAAACAATCGAACCCACTGCTGCTGCAGCAGGACGTAGCCTTTGTACCCACTCCACCTGCTGAGCTATTCCAAACAAGAACAATTTATTTATTTATTTATTTTTTAATAATGTTATTAACAGTAACACATTGGAGTTATATAGTGCTTTTCTGGATACTCAGATGCTTCACGGAGAACAACAAAATAATGGATAAGAGGGGAAACAATGCAGAGAGGGAGGATAGAGGCAGTGTTAAAGAGGTGTGTTCTGGTGAGTGGGTTCAGGTTGTGGAGAGCTTTACAGGTGATGATGAGGAGTCCGAAGTGGAATGGGGAGCCAGTGGAGGTGATGAAGGACGAAGGTGATGTGGTCACAAGTGTGTGAGGAGACGAGCAGTTAAAGTCTGGATGTAGTCTGTTGAGAGTGTTGATGACCCGTAGAGGAGACTGTCTCAGTCTGCAGTGATGAATGGCTGTAAAGCAGAGGGATGGATGGGGTGGGTGATGTTTCTGAGATGGAGGACTCTGATGTGTTTGATGTGTTGGTCAGAGGAGAGGGTTCGATCAAAGATGGAGGTCACAGACATGAGGGGAGGAGAGCACAGTGTTGACACAGAGGGAGGAGCTATAGGTGGATTTCTGTGATTATTTTAATGTAAGATGAAGAATTTAAGGTTCATACACACACGTGCATATTTACCTTTAACAAATCTGCCGAAACAGAGATCTCCATTGTCATTGATTTTCCTAAAAGTCAGGAAGTAACAGTCAGACTGGTGTTGGTTGTCTCAAAGCTTTTAAATGTTGAACTGTTTTAAATGATCTTGTTTTTGTGCACTCAAATGAATATTAGTCAGACTGGTGATTTATTCATTTTAAAAAGGGGCTCTTATCTGTTTCTGTAAATCAACTCTTCACATAAACTGTTCAATACTTTCTTCTCTCTGTCTGCTTTCACTTCTTCAGCTGTTTGTGGGTCAAAGTTCAACTCACATTATTTTCAGCTGCCTGTCGCTTGGGGTAAAATTCAGAGTTAATATTCTCCTAAAAAGAAAAGGATAATAACTGTGAAGGCCGTCAGCTGCAAATATAAGATCAATAACATTTAGACTGAAAGTAAATTAATAGAGTTTATTTTGTGATTTTACTCCCATCACTATAAAACAGTCACACGTTTCAACATCATCAAATTTTCCTGATTGATTTAAGATTCAAGTTTTGTGCGAAGTGCTAAAATCCTCAATACTTTCCTTCGTTTAAGAACCGACTCCTGCAGCACTCTGTGCCGCAGATTTTGTACCTGAGGAACTAAAGTTGCTGATAAAAACAGAAAACTGTTTCTTTTTATAGCAGAGGGATCGACAGTATCAGGAGTTAATATTTGTGGAAACAGGACTCAATGAAAACTGTTTGATGAAATGCTGATGTTCTTAATTGTCACAAAAATGAGAGCGGAGTGGAAACATTTTCACTGCAGGTCAGTCACTGAAGAATCTGCCACAGTTAGAGGATAAAATAAAAGGTTAGGTTCACTGATACATGCTGGTATTGTATGAGGTGAAATGTTCAGAGACTTGCCTTCATCTTGATTGTCTCCTACTTCTGAGCCCGTCAACTCCAACTGTCTGAAAAATGATTTCTCAGTCTGCACTATATGCTGATTCTTCAAACTGCTCAAGTCGACTCGTACGAACTCCCCGAGGTGTTTGAAGAGGCTGAGGATGACGAAAAGCACCACTAACATCTTATTAAACTAAGTCACCAGAATAAATGTCTTTGTACGTTTCTATAAACCACAGATACGTTGCATTAGTACATCATTATGTTGCAGATAGTTTGAAACTTTTTTAACGTCATATTTAGGCACAAAAACACTCACAGTGAGGAAAAGATCATGTTGTGACTTAAATATCTGGTTCGTGGCACAAACCCTGAGCACAGATGTGTCAGTAAAAAACATCTGGTTTTGTTTGTTGGTGTCAAACATTGGTCTGCAGCTGCAGGCGTCTCACCAAAAGTCAGTGCAGATGATTTTATTCATTTAACACATTTTTCACCAGGTGAGTCCCACTGACTTTAGGAAGACCTGGCAGCACATGGAAAGTTACAGCCAAACAACAACACAATAAAAACATAAAATATTCACAGTAACATGTAGAAATATTAGAACACCTGCACACAATGACAAGAACCAACTGATTCATTCATCCTTTAAAGTTAAGCAGAGACTTTTTCATGTAGTTTCTCGTTCTGAAGGTTACTCCAGGTCACAGAAGCAGAGCACAGGAAATCTTTCTCTCCCAGCTCAGTCCGAGAACCAGGAACAGACAAAACAAAACTAAGTCCTGACATCTCAGACTGTAGCAAAACTGCTTCACTATAGAAACGTTGATAGGAGACAGATGAAACGTACCAGTGTAACGTATCCGTGATTTGCACAAACGTTCAATACCAACATTTTCCTCTGGTGACTGGACTGAAATCTTAGAGTCTCACTCTCACTCCAACAATGATCAATAAATATGTATAAAAAAGAAAAAACAAAACACCAATAACCCAGCTGATCCAAGAAGGTTTTTAAAAAGTTGATTTAACTTAAGAAGCTACTGAGATACAATAAGTACAGCACTTATGTATAATACTTGAGTAAATGTATTCAGTTACTTTCCATTACTGGACTCTGCTAAACTTGGACGATCACTGACGGTGATAAAACGACAGATTAAGTTGTTTTCATAGCGTGAACATTTAAATTGAGCATTTATATACACTGTCACTTTACCTTTATATGATTTAACTTACTGTTTTTCATCTGTGTAAATATCTTGATCACTTTATCACTGTCTCTGACCACTGCAGAGTTCATCCTGCGGTGATTCAGTTCACCTGTCTCACACCACTGCAGAGTTCATCCTGTGGTGATTCAGTTCACCTGTCTCACACCACTGCAGAGTTCATCCTGCGGTGATTCAGTTCACCTGTCTCTGACCACTGCAGAGTTCATCCTGCGGTGATTCAGTTCACAACAGGGGAAAGTAAAGTGTCTAAGTTTTTTTGTTCTGTCTTTATTTTGTCAGCTCTTCTGGTAGAATGATTCAACAAATGTGATATTTATATTTAGGTTCCTCAGTTCCTGTTCCTGTAAACATGTGGGGCAGGTGTCACTACAGATTATTGTTTCTTAATCGCTGTGTTTGTTTGTTTGTGTTTGTGTTCAGGGGATGACAGCAGTCCAGAGAACCTGCTGCTTCATGGTCCGTTCTCCAGAAAACCCAAAAGGATCCGGACGGCGTTCTCGCCCTCTCAGCTGCTGCGCTTAGAACGAGCATTTGAAAAAAATCACTATGTCGTCGGAGCCGAGAGGAAGCAGCTGGCCAGTGGGTTGTGTCTGACCGAGACGCAGGTAAGCATCATGGGAAACTAAGGAGGACGACATGCTATACTATGACTTTTTTTCATGGTTTTTGATGACATACTATACTGTGACGTGTTTTTTTTATAGTTTTTGGCGACATGCCATACTATGACTTTTGTTCATGGTTTTTGACGACTTACTATACTATGACATCATTTCATACATTTTGATGACATACTATACTATGACGTTTTTTTTTTATAGTTTTTGGTGACATGCTATACTATGACTTTTGTTCATGGTTTTTGACGACTTACTATACTATGACATTATTTCATACATTTTGACGACTTACTATACTTGACATTATTTCATACATTTTGACGACTTACTATACTGTGACTTTTTTTTCATGGTTTTTGACGACTTACTATACTATGACATTATTTCATACATTTTGACGACTTACTATACTGTGACTTTTTTTTCATGGTTTTTGACGACTTACTATACTATGACATTATTTCATACATTTTGACGACTTACTATACTGTGACTTTTTTTTCATGGTTTTTGACGACTTACTATACTATGACATTATTTCATACATTTTGACGACTTACTATACTGTGACTTTTTTTTCATGGTTTTTGACGACTTACTATACTATGACATTATTTCATACATTTTGACGACTTACTATACTGTGACTTTTTTTTCATGGTTTTTGACGACTTACTATACTATGACATTATTTCATACATTTTGACGACTTACTATACTGTGACTTTTTTTTCATGGTTTTTGACGACTTACTATACTATGACATTATTTCATACATTTTGACGACTTACTATACTGTGACTTTTTTTTCATGGTTTTTGACGACTTACTATACTATGACATTATTTCATACATTTTGACGACTTACTATACTGTGACTTTTTTTTCATGGTTTTTGACGACTTACTATACTATGACATTATTTCATACATTTTGACGACATACTATACTATGACATTATTTCATACATTTTGACGACATACTATACTATGACTTTATTTCATACATTTTGACGACATACTA
>NC_065509.1:44370043-44373846 GCF_006386435.1 Epinephelus moara | reverse complement strand
GATTTTGACGACATGCTATACTATGACTTTTTTCATAGATTTTAACGACATACTATACTATGACTTTATTTCATAGATTTTGACGACATGCTATACTATGACTTTTTCATGGTTTTTGACGACATACTACACTGTGACGTTTTTTCAAAGATTTTGGACGACATACTGTACTCTGACTTTTTTCATAGATTTTGACGAGATACTGTACCTGTACTCTGACTTTTTTCATAGATTTTGACGAGATACTGTACTATGACTTTTTTTAATAGATTTTGAGGACATTCTATACTATGACTTTTTTTCATAGATTTTGACAACATACTATACTATGACTTTATTTCATAGATTTTGAGGACATGCTATACTATGACTTTTTTCATGGTTTTTGACGACATAGTACACTATGACGTTTTTTCAAAGATTTTGGACGACATACTATTCTATGACTTTTTCATAGTTGTTGACGACATGCTATACTATGACGTTTTTTCAGGTTTGGCGATAAATTATACTGTGACTTTTTTTCATAGTTTTTGACGACATACTTTACTATGATGTTTTTTCATAGTTTTTGGATGACATGCTATACTATGACGTTTTTTCAGGTTTGACGACAAATTATACTGTGACTTTTTTTCATAGTTTTTGACGACATACTTTACTATGATGTTTTTTCATAGTTTTTGAGGACATGCTATACTATGACGTTTTTTCATAGTTTTTGACGACATGCTATACTGTGACTTTTTTTTCATAGTTTTTGACGACACGCTATACTGTGACATTTTTTCACGACTTTTGACAACATACTACACTATGACTTTTTTTAATAGATTTTGACGACATACTATACTATGACTTTTTTTAATAGATTTTGACGACATACTATACTATGACTTTTTTTCATAGATTTTGACAACATACTATACTATGACTTTTTTCATAGATTTTAACGACATACTATACTATGACTTTATTTCATAGATTTTGACGACATGCTATACTTCGACTTTTTTCATGGTTTTTGACGACATACTACACTATGACGTTCTTTCAAAGATTTTGGACGACATACTGTACTCTGACTTTTTTCATAGATTTTGACGAGATACTGTACTATGACGTCACTTATAGTTTTGGACGACACGCTATACGATTACTTTTTTCATGGTTTTTGACGACGTACTATACTATGACATTTTTTCACGACTTCTGACTACATACTATACTATGACTTTTTTCATGGTTTTGGATGACATACTATACTATGACTTATTTTCGTAGTTTTTGACGACATGCTATACTATGACGTTTTTTCATGGTTTTGGACGACATACGACTTTTTATGGTTTTGGACGACATGTTATACTATGACGTTTTTTCATAATTTTTAATGACATAGTATGCTATGACTTTTTGTCATGGTTTTGGACGACATGCTATACTGTGACTTTTTTCATGGTTTTGGACGACATACTATACTATGACTTTTTTTCATGGTTTTGGACGACATACTATGCTACGACTTTTTTTCATGGTTTTGGACGACATACTATGCTACGACTTTTTCCATGGTTTTGGACGACATACTATGCTACGACTTTTTTCATGGTTGTGGATGACATGCTATGCTATGACTTTTTTCATGGTTTTGGACGACATACTGTACTACAACTTTTTTTCATGATTTTTGAAGACATGCTACACTACGACTTTTTTCATGGTTTTGGACGACATGCTATACTACGACTTTTTTCTTGGTTATGGACGACATACTATACTATGACTTTTTTTCATGTTTTTCGGACGACATGCTATACTATGATGTTTTTTCATAGATTTTGACAAAATACTATACTATGATGTCCCTTTTAGTTTTGGACGACATTCTATACGATGACTTTTTTCATGGTTTTTGACGACGTACTACACTATGACTTTTTTTTTCATAGATTTTGTTGACATACTATTCTATGACTTTTTCATAGTTTTTGACGACATGCTATACTATGATGTTTTTTCAGGTTTGACAACAAATTATACTGTGACTTTTTTTCATAGTTTTTGACGACATACTTTAATCAATCAATCAATCAATCAATCAATCAATCAATTTTATTTATAAAGCCCAATATCACAAATCACAATTTGCCTCACAGGGCTTTACAGCATACGACATCCCTCTGTCCTTATCACCCTCGCAGCGGATAAGGAAAAACTCCCCAAAAAAAACCCTTTAACGGGGGGAAAAAAACGGTAGAAACCTCAGGAAGAGCAACTGAAGAGGGATCCCTCTTCCAGGATGGACAGACGTGCAATAGATGTCGTACAGAACAGATCAACATACTATACTATGACTTTTTTCATAGATTTTAACGACATGCTATACTATGACTTTTTTTCATGGTTTTTGACGACATACTACACTGTGACG
Organism: Epinephelus moara; assembly: GCF_006386435.1. NCBI lineage: Eukaryota > Metazoa > Chordata > Actinopteri > Perciformes > Serranidae > Epinephelus > Epinephelus moara. Next base: position 44,371,412 of record NC_065509.1, on the reverse strand, counting down.
TTTTTTCATAGATTTTGGACGACATACTGTACTCTGATTTTTTTCATAGATTTTGACGAGATACTATACTATTACTTTTTTCATGGTTTTGGACGACATACTGTACTATGACTTTTTTCACGACTTTTGACGAGATACTATACTGTGACTTTTTTTTCATGATTTTGGACGACATACTGTACTCTAACTTTTTATTCATAGATTTTGACGAGATACCATACTATGACTTTTTTTTCATGGTTTTGGACGACATACTGTACTATGACTTTTTTTTCATGGTTTTGGACGACATACTACACTATGACATTTTTTCATAGATTTTAACAACATACTATACTATGACGTTTTTTCATACATTTTGACGACATATTATACTATGACTTTTTTCATAGATTTTAACGACATGCTATACTATGACTTTTTTTATGGTGTTTGACGACATACTACACTGTGATGTTTTTTCATAGATTTTGGACGACATACTGTACTCTGACTTTTTTCATAGATTTTGACGAGATACTATACTATGACTTTTTTTTCATGGTTTTGGACGACATACTGCACTATGACTTTTTTTTCATGGTTTTGGACGACATACTGTACTATGACTTTTTGTCATGGTTTTGGACGACATGCTATACGATGACTTTTTTTTCATGGTTTTGGACGACATACTGTACTCTGACTTTTTTCATAGATTTTGACGAGATACTGACATACTGTACTCTGACTTTTTTCATAGATTTTGACGAGATACTGTACTATGACGTCCCTTATAGTTTTGGACGACACTCTATACGATGACTTTTTTCATGGTTTTTGACGACGTAGTACACTATGACATTTTTTCACGACTTCTGACAACATACTACACTATGACTTTTTTTTTCATAGATTTTGATGACATACTATACTATGACTTTTTTCATGTTTTTGGATGACATACTATACTATGACTTTTTTCATGGTTTTGGACGACATACTATCCTACGCCTTTTTTTAATGGTTTTGGACGACATACTATACTATGATTTTTTTCATGGTCTTGGACGACATAGTATGCTATGACTTTTTTTCAATAGATTTTGACGACATACTATACTATGACTTTTTTTAATAGATTTTGACGACATACTATACTATGACTTTTTTTAATAGATTTTGACGACATACTATACTATGGCGTTTTTCATACATTTTGACAACATACTATACTGTGACTTTATTTCATACATTTTGACGACATATACTATGACTTTTTTTCATAGATTCTGACAACATACTATACTATGATGTTTTTCATACATTTTGATGACATGCTATACTATCACTTTATTTCATACATTTTGACGACATACTATACTATGAC